>NC_091334.1:30856765-30917699 GCF_038502225.1 Cherax quadricarinatus
TATTAATACTATACACACCCCAAGATCCTTCTCCTTGGGTGAGGTTTGCAGTCTTTGGCCATCTATCCTATATTCTGTCTGCGATTTTCTTTGCCCTTCCCCAATCTTCATGACTTTGCATTTGGCGGGGTTAAAATCGAGGAGCTAGTTGCTGGACCAAGCATCCAGCCTGTCCAGGTCTCTTTGTAATCCTGCCTGGTCCTCATCTGATTGAATTCTCCTCATTAACTTCACGTCATCTGCAAACAGGGACACTTCTGAGTCTATCCCTTCCGTCATGTCATTCACATATACCAAAAATAGCACTGGTCCTAGGACTGACCCCTGTGGAAGCCCGCTCGTCACAGGCGCCCACTCTGACACCTCGCCATGTACTGTGACTCTATGTTGCCTCCCTGTCAGGTATTTTCTGGTCCATTGCAGTACCCTTCCTGTTATACGTACCTAATCTGTGTACTCACCTTATTGTGGTTGCAGGGATCGAGACTCAACTCCTGTGTGTACTCACCTAGTTGTACTCACCTAGTTGAGGTTGCAGGGGTCGAGTCCAAGCTCCTGGCCCCGCCTCTTCACTGGTCGCTACTAGGTCACTCTCCCTGAACCATGAGCTTTATCGTACCTCTGCTTAAAGCTATGTATGGATCCTGCCTCCACTACATCGCTTCCCAAACTATTCCACTTCCTGACTACTCTGTGGCTGAAGAAATACTTCCTAACATCCCTTTGATTCATCTGTGTCTTCAGCTTCCAACTGTGTCCCCGTGTTGCTGTGTCCAGTCTCTGGAACATCCTCTCTTTGTCCACCTTGTCAATTCCTCTCAGTATTTTGTAAGTCGTTATCATGTCCCCCCTATCTCTCCTGTCCTCCAGTGTCGTCAGGTTGATTTCCCTTAACCTCTCCTCATAGGACATACCTCTTAACTCTGGGACTAGTCTTGTTGCAAACCTTTGCACTTTCTCTAGTTTCTTTACATGCTTGGCTAGGTGTGGGTTCCAACTGGTGCCGCATACTCCAATATGGGCCTAACGTACACGGTGTACAGGGTCCTGAACGATTCCTTATTAAGATGTCGGAATGCTGTTCTGAGGTTTGTCAGGCGCCCATATGCTGCGGCAGTTATTTGGTTGATGTGCGCTTCAGGAGATGTGCCTGGTGTTATACTCACCCCAAGATCTTTTTCCTTGAGTGAGGTTTGTAGTCTCTGGCCCCCTAGACTGTACTCCGTCTGCTGTCTTCTTTGCCCTTCCCCAATCTTCATGACTTTGCACTTGGTGGGATTGAACTCCAGGAGCCAATTGCTGGACCAGGTCTGCAGCCTGTCCAGATCCCTTTGTAGTTCTGCCTGGTCTTCGATCGAGTGAATTCTTCTCATCAACTTCACGTCATCTGCAAACAGGGACACCTCAGAGTCTATTCCTTCCGTCATGTCGTTCACAAATACCAGAAACAGCACTGGTTCTAGGACTGACCCCTGTGGGACCCCGCTGGTCACAGGTGCCCACTCTGACACCTCGCCACGTACCATGAATCGCTGCTGTCTTCCTGACAAGTATTCCCTGATCCATTGTAGTGCCTTCCCTGTTATCCCTGCTTGGTCCTCCAGTTTTTGCACCAATCTCTTGTGTGGAACTGTGTCAAACGCCTTCTTGCAGTCCAAGAAAATGCAATCCACCCACCCCTCTCTCTCTTGTCTTACTGCTGTCACCATGTCATAGAACTCCAGTAGGTTTGTGACAGGATTTCCCGTCCCTGAAACCATGTTGGCTGCTGTTGATGAGATCGTTCCTTTCTAGGTGTTCCACCACTCTTCTCCTGATAATCTTTTCCATGATTTTGCATACTATACATGTCAGTGACACTGGTCTGTAGTTTAATGCTTCATGTCTGTCTCCTTTTTTAAAGATTGGGACTACATTTGCTGTCTTCCATGCCTCAGGCAATCTCCCTGTTTCGATAGATGTATTGAATATTGTTGTTAGGGGTACACATAGTGCCTCTGCTCCCTCTCTCAATACCCATGGGGAGATGTTATCTGGCCCCATTGCCTTTGAGGTATCTAGCTCACTCAGAAGCCTCTTCACTTCTTCCTCGGTTGTGTGCACTGCACATGGTGGTGTGCCCCACCTCTCCGTCTTTCTGGAGCCCCTTCTGTCTCCTCTGTGAACACTTCTTTGAATCTCTTATTGAGTTCCTCACATACTGTGTGTGTGTGTGTGTGTGTGTGTGTGTGTGTGTGTGTGTGTGTGTGTGTGTGTGTGTGTGTGTGTGTGTACTCGCCTAATTGTGGTTGCAGGGGTCGATACTCAGCTCCTGGCCCCGCCTCTTCACTGATCGCTACTAGGTCCGCTCTCTCTCTGCTTCCAGAGCTTTGTCATACCTCGTCTTAAAGCTATGTATGGTTCCTGCCTCCACTACATCACTTGCTAGGCTATTCCACTTCCTGACGACTCTATGACTGAAAAAATATTTCCTAACATCCCTCTGACTCGTCTGAGTCTTCAGCTTCCAATTGTTTCTGTGTCCCCTCTCTGGAACAACCTGTCTCTGTCTACCTTATCTATTCCACGCAGTATTTTGTATGTCGTTATCATGTCTCCCCTGACCCTCCTATCCTCCAATGTCGTCAGTCCGATTTCCCTCAACCTTTCTTCGTAGGACATACCCCTGAGCTCCGGAACTAGCCTTGTTGCAAACCTTTTTACTTTCTCTAATTTCTTGACGTGCTTGATCAGGTGTGAATTCCAAACTGGTGCTGCATACTCCAGTATGGGCCTGATATACACAGTGTACAGTGTCTTCAACGATTTCTTACTAAGGTATCGGAACGCTATTCTCAGGTTTGCCAGGCGCCCATATGCTGCAGCAGTTATCTGGTTGATGTGTGCCTCCGGAGACATGCTCGGTGTTATGGTCGCTCCAAGATTTTTCTCCTTGAGCGAGGTTTGCAGTCCTTGGCCACCTAGTCTATACTCTGTCTGCGGTCTTCTTTGCCCTTCTCCGATCTTCATGACTTTGCATTTGGCAGGGTTGAATTCAAGAAGCCAGTTGCTGGACCACGTGTCCAGCCTGTCCAGGTCTCTTTGAAGTCCTGCCTGATCCTCATCTGATTTCGTTCTCCTCATTAACTTCACATTATCTGCAAACAGGGACACCTCTGAGTCTATCCCTTCCATCATGTCATTCACATATACCAGAAATAGCACTGGTCCTAGAACCGACCCCTGTGGAACCCTGCTCGTCACAGGTGCCCACTGCGATACCGCATCCCATACCATGACTCATTGTTGCCTTCCTGTCAGGTATTCTCTGATCCATTGCAGTGCCTTTCCTGTTATACGCGCCTGATCCTCTAGTTTTTGCACTAGTCACTTGTGAGGAACTGTGTCGAAGGCCTTCTTGCAGTTCAAGAAAATGCAATCAACCCACCCCGCTCTCTCGTGTCTTACTTCTGTAACTTTGTCATCGAACTCCAGCAGGTTTGTGACACAGGATTTGCCTTCCATGAATCCATGCTGGTTGTTGTTTATAATCTTATTCCGTTCCAGGTGCTCCACCACTCTCCTCCTGATAATCTTCTCCATGACTTTGCATGCAATACACGTCAGTGACACTGGTCTGTAATTTAGTACCTCTTTTCTGTCTCCTTTTTTAAAAATGGGAACTACATTTGTGGTCTTCCGTACCTCAGGTAGTTGCCCAGTTTCACGGGATGTGTTGAAGATTGTGGTTAATGGCACACACAGTATATCTGCTCCCTCCCTGAGGGCCCACGGAGAGATATTGTCCGGTCCCATTGCCATTGAGGTATCAAGGTCACTTAGCAGCTTCTTCACCTCCTCCTCAGTTGTGTGCATATCGTCTAGCACTTGTTCGTCTATTCCCTGTTGATGTCCCCCTCTGTCCTGTCTTCCCAGAGTCCTTCCTGTCTCCACTTTGAATACTTCCTTAAATCTCATCTTGAGCTCCTCGCATACCTCTTGATCGTTTCTTGTGAGTTCCCCACCTTCTTTCCTCAGCCTGATCGCCTGGTCTTTGACTGTCGTCTTTCTCCTAATGTGGCTAAACAGCAGTTTCGGGTCAGACTTGGCTTTCCATGCTATGTCATTTTCGTACTGTCGCTGGGCGTCCCTCCTTATCTGTGCATATTCGTTTCTGGCTCTTCCACTGATCTCCTTGTTTTCCTGGGTCCTTTGCCTTCTATACCTCTTTCATTCACTAATGCACTTAGTTTTTGCCTCCCCGCACCTTCGGGTAAACCAAGGACTCGCTTTGGTCTTCCCATTGTTTCTGTTGCCCTTGGGAACAAACCTTTCCTGTGCCTCCTTGCATTTTGTTGTTACATATTCCATCATTTCATTTACTGTCTTTCCTACCATTTCTCTGTCCCAGTGCACCTCCCGCAGGAAGTTCCTCATACCTGTGTAGTCCCCCCTTATATAATTTGGCTTTTCCCATTCGACTCCTGTTACCCTCTCCACCTGTAACTCTACTATGTAATCAAAGCTCAGGACTACATGGTCACTAGCTCCGAGGGGCCTCTCACATGTGATCTCATCAATAACAAAAAAAGGCACAATACCGTGACTGGAACGATACAAAAATAACCCGCACATAAAAGAGAGAAGCTTACGACGACGTTTCGGTCCGACTTGGACCATTTACAAAGTCTCACTAACCAGAAATGTAGCAGGACGGCTATATATAGGCAGGAAGAGGTGGTGGTAGTAGTAGTAGTAGTAGTAGTACAAGAATGGTATACAATACCGACAAGATGAAATTAAGACACATGTGCAACACCCGGGCATCTCCTTCGTAGACGTTTCACAATCCAGCCAGCCACTGGATGGCGAAACGTCCACAACAAAGACACCCAGACGCCGCACATGTGTCTTAATTTCATCAGTAGTAGTAGTAGTAGTAGAAGAGGTAGTAGTAGTGGTAGTGGTAGAAGTGGGGAATAAGGAGAACGAGCCAGTCAAATACAAAGGAAGGGGAGCACTGCAAGGGAGCTAGGTGCCCACAGAGGGAGAGCAAGCGCACAGAGGTGCATGAAAGGGGAAGTGGTGAAATAAATGAAGAAGGAACAGAAACACGAGACAGAAGAGAGAAAGACAACCCAGAGGAGAAAAGGGAAAGAGGAAAGGGGAAGAGGGAGAAGAAGAAAAAGAAAAAGAAAAAAATGAGGAGTTAGGTTAAGTCACGGGTGTTCTGAAGTTTGGAGCATTTTACAATGTAGTGGGAGAGGAAGGCATCTACAGAGACGAAGCCAGGGCTCAGATTCATACAAGGAAAGTTGTGTATTAGAGAGGATTCAACTAGACGGTGACTGTTCGAGTTGGAAGTAGGGAAGACAGTTTTAGCAGAAGACCAGTCAATAGGATGGCTATGATCTCTGACGTGACAGAAAAGAGCATTGTTAGTGTCGGCAAGCCTAACACTATTTTTGTGCTCCCTAAGTCTATCAGAAAGAGATCGACCAGTTTCTCCGAAGTATTGAAGAGGACAGGAGGAGCAAGAAATAGAGTAGACACCAGGAACATCTGTAGAGGGAGGAGAGGTATGAACGAGATTAGTGCGAAGAGTGTAAGTCTGGCGGAAGGTAATCTTGATGTCTAAGGGACAGAGAGAATTGTTGAGATTAGAAAGACTGGAAATGTAGGGAAGGCAGAGGGTAGAAGAGTTCCCAGGGTTGTCTTTCTCTCTTCTGTCACGTGTCTCTGTTCCTTCTTCATTTATTTCACCACTTCCCCTTCCACACACTTCTGTGGAGTTCCCCAAGGTAGTATTCTGGGTCCCTTATTATTCTTATGTTATGTCAATGATATGCCTATCAGTGTCAAGTGCAAACTCCTACTGTATGCAGATGACAGTGCTCTGTTAGTGACAGGTAAAGACCCACAAGATACTGCTAATGTTTTAACACTGGAACTGGAGTCCTGCAGCAAATGGTTAGTAGAAAACAAACTATCATTACACCTAGGGAAAACTGAAGCCATACTCTTTGGCACGAAACATAAACTGAGAAGTGTAAATAATTTTAATGTTCAGTGTAATGGGGAGCCCATCACTTTGGTTTCATCAGTAAAATATCTGGGAATCCCGTTTGACCCATGCATGTCAGGAGAATTGATAGGGAACAGTGTAGTAAAGAAAGCGAATGTCAGACTGAAGTTCCTGTATAGACAAGCACAGTGTCTACCTACTGAGGCTCGCAGGACCCTATGTCTAGCCCTTATACAATGTCATATGGATTACGCTTGCTCTTCATGGTACTCTGCCTTGACAAAAAAACTGAAAGATAGACTGCAAATCACCCAGAACAAAATCGTAAGATTCATTATGGGGCTGGGACCAAGAGAACATGTAGGCCAGGATGAATTACAGCAGTTGGATATGCTGAATGTTGAAGACAGAGTAAAACAACTGAAGCTAAATCATGTTTATAAAATTGCTCACAAACAGTGTCCAGAATATCTTGCTGTCAATTTTGTCAAGGTTGGGAACCAAAGCAATCATAGTACTAGGGGGAGAGAACACAACTTTGTAGTACCCACAGTCAGTGGCCAGGCGTCAAACACCTTTTATTGTACAGCAATAAAGTAATGGAACAGACTACCAGCACATGTCAAAGCCAGTCATAGCATGAACCAGTTCAAGAAGAGTGCCAAAAGGTGTCTGATGAATGTAGCTACAGAAAGGGAGGGGAATGATTTTCTATTTTTTAGCTAACATACGTGTAAATTTTATCTTATTCCTAGTAATGACCCTCGTATTGTAGATAGTCTTAATGGCCCTCGTGCAGTAGAAAGTCTTTTTAGTATGATAATAAGATGTTATCTTCATTGTACAATAGTAAGAAAATATTATAACCTTTATATTATAATAATAAGGTAAAAGACCCCAATGGAAATAAGTCACTCTGTCTGACTTTTTTGGGTTATCCCAGGTTCTCTACACATATGCTGCTATGTATGATAATTCTATGTAACTGTACTTGTGTATACCTGAATAAACTTACTTACTTACTGTGCACTTGCTCTCCCTCTGTGGGCATCTAGCTCCCTTGCAGTGCTCCCCTTCCTTTGTATTTGACTGGCTCGTCCTCCTTATTCCCCACTTCTACCACTACCACTACTACTACCTCTTCTACTACTACTACTACTACTACTACTACTACTACTACTACTGATGAAATTAAGACACATGTGCGGCATCTGGGTGTCTTTGTTGTGGACGTTTCGCCATCCAGTGGCTGGCTGGATGGCGAAACGTCTACGATGGAGATGCCCGGGTGTTGTGCATGTGTCTAAATTTCATCTTGTCGGTATTATATACCATTCTTGTAGTACTACTACTACTACTACCACTACCTCTTCCTGCCTATATATAGCCGTCCTGCTCCACTTCTGGTTAGTGTGACTTTGTAAATAGTCCAAGTCGGACCGAAACGTCGTCGTAAGCTTCTCTCTTTTATGTGCGGGTTATTTGTGATCTCATCAATGTCTGAGCTACTCAGGGTGAACACAAGGTCCAGTCTTGCTGGACCAGTCTATTGTGTGTGTGTGTGTGTGTGTGTACTCACCTAGTTGTACTCACCTAGCTGAGGTTGCAGGGGTCGAGTCTGAGCTCCTGGCCCCGCCTCTTCACTGATCGCCACTACGTCACTCTCCCTGAACCGTGAGCTTTATCATACCTCTGCTTAAAGCTATGTATGGATCCTGCCTCCACTAAAGCAACAGCAAATTACTACAGACCAATAGCACTAACATCCCATATCATAAAAATCTTTGAAAGGGTCCTAAGAAGCAAGATCACCACCCATCTAGAAACCCATCAGTTACACAACCCAGGGCAACATGGGTTTAGAACAGGTCGCTCCTGTCTGTCTCAACTATTGGATCACTACGACAAGGTCCTAAATGCACTAGAAGACAAAGAGAATGCAGATGTAATATATACAGACTTTGCAAAAGCCTTCGACAAGTGTGACCATGGCATAATAGCGCACAAAATGCGTGCTAAAGGAATAACAGGAAAAGTCGGTCGATGGATCTATAATTTCCTCACTAACAGAACACAGAGAGTAGTCGTCAACAGAGTAAAGTCCGAGGCAGCTACGGTGAAAAGCTCTGTTCCACAAGGCACAGTACTCGCTCCCATCTTGTTCCTCATCCTCATATCCGACATAGACAAGGATGTCAGCCACAGCACCGTGTCTTCCTTTGCAGATGACACCCGAATCTGGATGACAGTGTCTTCCATTGCAGACACTGCAAAGCTCCAGGCAGGCATCAACCAAATCTTTCAGTGGGCTGCAGAAAACAATATGAAGTTCAACGATGAGAAATTTCAATTACTCAGATATGGTAAACATGAGGAAATTAAATCTTCATCAGAGTACAAAACAAATTCTGGCCACAAAATAGAGCGAAACACCAACGTCAAAGACCTGGGAGTGATCATGTCGGAGGATCTCACCTTCAAGGACCATAACATTGTATCAATCGCATCTGCTAGAAAAATGACAGGATGGATAATGAGAACCTTCAAAACTAGGGAGGCCAAGCCCATGATGACACTCTTCAGGTCACTTGTTCTATCTAGGCTGGAATATTGCTGCACACTAACAGCACCTTTCAAGGCAGGTGAAATTGCCGACCTAGAGAATGTACAGAGAACTTTCACGGCGCGCATAACGGAGATAAAACACCTCAATTACTGGGAGCGCTTGAGGTTCCTAAACCTGTATTCCCTGGAACGCAGGAGGGAGAGATACATGATTATATACACCTGGAAAATCCTAGAGGGACTAGTACCGAACTTGCACACGAAAATCACTTACTACGAAAGCAAAAGACTTGGCAGACGATGCACCATCCCCCCAATGAAAAGCAGGGGTGTCACTAGCACGTTAAGAGACCGTACAATAAGTGTCAGGGGCCCGAGACTGTAAAACTGCCTCCCAGCACACATAAGGGGGATTACCAACAGACCCCTGGCAGTCTTCAAGCTGGCACTGGACAAGCACCTGAAGTCGGTTCCTGACCAGCCGGGCTGTGGCTCGTACGTTGGTTTGCGTGCAGCCAGCAGCAACAGCCTGGTTGATCAGGCTCTGATCCATCAGGAGGCCTGGTCACAGACCGGGCCGCGGGGGCGTTGACCCCCGGAACTCTCTCCAGGTAAACTCCAGGTAAACTACATCGCTTCCCAAACTATGTCAGCATAGTTGCTGATCCCTGTGTTGTATAGCATATCAGTATCATCCATGTGCTTTAGATAGAAGACCCCTTAGGCCGAGTGACTGTGTGACGTCACGGGATGCGCATGTGTACGTTCGTACCTCTGCCCCGGCCTCAGTCGGCGTTAGACATAGGCTAGGACAGGCAGAGGCTGGGCTCCATTTCCCATCATCACAGTCTGACAATGTATCGTTACCATCCAACAAGTGTGTCTACCTTCAACCCTCGATATCTCCATTTAAGAACCCCTACGATAACTATTCCACTTCCTGACTACTCTGTGGCTGAAGAAATACTTCCTAACATCCCTGTGATTCCTCTGTGTCTTCAACTTCCGACTGTGTCCCCTTGTTACTGTGTTCAATCTCTGGAACATCCTGTCTTTGTCCACCTTGTCAATTCCTGTCGTTATCATGTCCCCCGTATATCTCCTGTTCTAAAGTGTCGTCAGGTTGATTTCCATTAACCTCTCCTCGTAGGACATACCTCTTAGCTCTGGGGCTAGTCTTGTTGCAAACCTTTGCACTTTCTCTAGTTTCTTTACGTGCTTGGCTAGGTGTGGGTTCCAAACTGGTGCCGCATACTCCAATATGGGTCTAACATACACGGTGTACAGGGTCCTGAACGATTCCTTATTAAGATGTCGGAATGCTGTTCTGAGGTTTGCTAGGGGCCCATATGCTGCAGCCGTTATTTGGTTGATGTGCGCTTCAGGAGATGTGCCTGGTGTTATACTCACCCCAAGATCTTTTTCCTCGAGTGAGGTTTGTAGTCTCTGGCCCCCTAGACTGTGCTTCATCTGTGGTCTTCTTTGCCCTTCCCCAATCTTCATGACTTTGCACTTGGTGGGATTGAACTCCAGGAGCCAATTGCTGGACCAGGTCTGCAGCCTGTCCATATCCCTTTGAAGTTCTGCCTGGTCTTCGATCGAGTGAATTCTTCTCATCAACTTCACGTCATCTGCAAACAGGGACACCTCAGAGTCTATTCCTTCCGTCATGTCGTCCACAAATACCAGAAACAGCACTGGTCCTAGGACTGACCCCTGTGGGACCCCGCTGGTCACAGGTGCCCATTCTGACACCTCGCCACGTACCATGACTCGCTGCTGTCTTCCTGACAAGTATTCCCTGATCCATTGTAGTGCCTTCCCTGTTATCCCTGCTTGGTCCTCCAGTTTTTGCACTAATCTCTTGTGTGGAACTGTGTCAAACGCCTTCTTGCAGTCCAAGAATATGCAATCCACCCACCACTCTCTCTCTTGTCTTACTGCTGGCACCATGTCATAGAACTCCAGTAGGTTTGTGACACAGGATTTCCCATCCCTGAAACCATGTTGGTTGCTGTTGATGAGATCATTCCTTTCTAGGTGTTCCACCACTCTTCTCCTGATAATCTTCTCCATGATTTTGCATACTATACATGTCAGTGACACTGGTCTGTAGTTTAGTGCTTCATGTCTGTCTCCTTTTTTAAAGATTGGGACTACATTTGCTGTCTTCCATGCCTCAGGCAATCTCCCTATTTCGATAGATGTATTGAATATTGTTGTTAGGGGTACACATAGTGCCTCTGCTCCCTCTCTCAGGACCCATGGGAAGATGTTATCTGGCCCCATTGCCTTTGAGGTATCTAGCTCACTCAGAAGCCTCTTCACTTCTTATTCGGTTGTGTGCACTGTGTCCAGCACTTGGTGGTGTGCCCCACCTCTCCGTCTTTCTGGAGCCCCTTCTGTCTCCTCTGTAAACACTTCTTTGAATCTCTTGTTGAGTTCCTCACATACTTCATGGTCATTTCTTGTTGTCTCTCCTCCTTTCTTCCTTAGCCTGATTACCTGGTCCTTGACTGTTGTTTTCCTCCTGATGTGGCTGTATAACAGTTTCGGGTCAGATTTGGCTTTCGTTGCTATGTCGTTTTCATATTGTCTTTGGGCCTCCCTTCTTATCTGTGCATATTCGTTTCTGGCTCTACGACTGCTCTCCTTATTCTCCTGGGTCCTTTGCCTTCTATATTTCTTCCATTCCCTAGCACATTTGGTTTTTGCCTCCCTGCACCTTTGGGTGAACCATGGGTTCATCCTGGCTTTTTCATTATTCCTGTTACCCTTGGGTACAAACCTCTCCTCAGTCTCCTTGCATATTGTTGCTACATATTCCATCATCTCATTAACTGGCTTCCCTGTGTGTGTGTGTGTGTGTGTGTGTGTGTGTGTGTGTGTGTGTGTGTGTGTGTGTGTGTGTGTGTGTGTGTGTGTGTGTGTGTGTGTGTGTGTGTGTGACCTAATTCACGGGTAGGGTGTCCCGTAGCTGGATCACTAGCGCACTCAGCTCACACACTGAGGTCCCGAGATCGAATCTCCGGTACGGCTGGAGAACATTAGGGACGTGTTTGCATAAGACAACTGCTGTCCCTGTTCACCCATCAGTATAAATTGGGTACCTGGGTGTTAGTGGACTGGTGTGGGTCGCATCCTTGGAGAAAACTGACCTAATTTGCGGGAAATGCTCAGCATAACAAGGGACTTTCTATACAGTAGTATGTCATTGATGTCAGTTATGGTCTGTATACCTTGTACATGTACTGGAAGTAAATAAAGCTATTGTGACCGGATATATACATGTATATAGTTCATTACCACTCTAACTTATTTGGCTATCAAAACTTTGTGGCCCAGTCCCTGAGCCCATTATGTGTCTTTAATGTTGAGGTACAGTCCCTGAGCCCATTATGTGTCTTTAATGTTGAGGTACTGTCCCTGAGCCCATTATGTGTCTTTAATATTGAGGTACAGTCCCTGAACCCATTATGTGTCTTTAATGTTGAGGTACAGTCCCTGAACCCATTATGTGTCTTTAATGTTGAGGTACAGTCCCTGAACCCATTATGTGTCTTTAATGTTGAGGTACAGTTCCTGAACCCATTATGTGTCTTTAATGTTGAGGTACAGTCCCTGAACCCATTATGTGTCTTTAATGTTGAGGTACAGTTCCTGGACACATTATGTGTCTTTAATGTTGAGGTACTGTCCCTGAACCCATTATGTGTCTTTAATGTTGAGGTACAGTCCCTGAGCCCATTATGTGTCTTTAATGTTGAGGTACAGTCCCTGAGTCCATTATGTGTCTTTAATGTTGAGGTACAGTTCCTGGACACATTATGTGTCTTTACTGTTGAGGTACAGTCCCTGAACCCATTATGTGTCTTTAATGTTGAGATACAGTCCCTGAACCCATTATGTGTCTTTAATGTTGAGATACAGTCCCTGAACCCATTATGTGTCTTTAATGTTGAGGTACAGTCCCTGAATCCAATATGTGTCTTTAATGTTGAGGTACAGTTCCTGGATACATTATGTGTCTTTAATGTTGAGGTACTGTCCCTGAACCCATTATGTGTCTTTAATGTTGAGGTACAGTTCCTGGACACATTATGTGTCTTTAATGTTGAGGTACTGTCCCTGAACCCATTATGTGTCTTTAATGTTGAGGTACAGCCCCTGAGCCCATTATGTGTCTTTAATGTTGAGGTACAGTCCCTGAGTCCATTATGTGTCTTTAATGTTGAGGTACAGTTCCTGGACACATTATGTGTCTTTAATGTTGAGGTACTGTCCCTGAACCCATTATGTGTCTTTAATGTTGAGGTACAGCCCCTGAGCCCATTATGTGTCTTTAATGTTGGGGTACAGTCCCTGAACCCATTATGTGTCTTTAATGTTGAGATACAGTCCCTGAACCCATTATGTGTCTTTAATGTTGAGGTACAGTCCCTGAACCCATTATGTGTCTTTAATGTTGAGGTACAGTTCCTGGATACATTATGTGTCTTTAATGTTGAGGTACTGTCCCTGAACCCATTATGTGTCTTTAATGTTGAGGTACAGTTCCTGGACACATTATGTGTCTTTAATGTTGAGGTACAGTTCCTGGACACATTATGTATCTTTAATGTTGAGGTACAGTTCCTGAACCCATTATGTGTCTTTAATGTTGAGGTACAGTCCCTGAGCCCATTATGTGTCTTTAATGTTGAGGTACAGTCCCTGAACCCATTATGTGTCTTTAATGTTGAGATACAGTCCCTGAACCCATTATGTGTCTTTAATGTTGAGGTACAGTCCCTGAACCTATTATGTGTCTTTAATGTTGAGGTACAGTTCCTGGATACATTATGTGTCTTTAATGTTGAGGTACTGTCCCTGAACCCATTATGTGTCTTTAATGTTGAGGTACAGTTCCTGGACACATTATGTGTCTTTAATGTTGAGGTACTGTCCCTGAACCCATTATGTGTCTTTAATGTTGAGGTACAGTTCCTGGACACATTATGTGTCTTTAATGTTGAGGTACTGTCCCTGAACCCATTATGTGTCTTTAATGTTGAGGTACAGTTCCTGGACACATTATGTGTCTTTAATGTTGAGGTACTGTCCCTGAACCCATTATGTGTCTTTAATGTTGAGGTACAGTCCCTGAGCCCATTATGTGTCTTTAATGTTGAGGTACAGTCCCTGAACCCATTATGTGTCTTTAATGTTGAGGTACAGGCCCTGAACCCATTATGTGTCTTTAATGTTGAGGTACAGTTCCTGGACACATTATGTGTCTTTAATGTTGAGGTGCTGTCCCTGAACCCATTATGTGTCTTTAATGTTGAGGTACAGTCCCTGAGCCCATTATGTGTCTTCAATGTTCAGGTACAGTCCCTGAGCCCATTATGTGTCTTTAATGTTGAGGTACAGTCCCTGAACCCATTATGTGTCTTTAATGTTGAGGTACAGTTCCTGGACACATTATGTGTCTTTAATGGTGAGGTACTGTCCCTGAACCCATTATGTGTCTTTAATGTTGAGGTACAGTCCCTGAGCCCATTATGTGTCTTTAATGTTGAGGTACAGTCCCTGAGCCCATTATGTGTCTTTAATGTTGAGGTACAGTCCCTGAACCCATTATGTGTCTTTAATGTTGAGGTACAGTCCCTGAGCCCATTATGTGTCTTTAATGTTGAGGTACAGTCCCTGAGCCCATTATGTGTCTTTAATGTTGAGGTACAGTCCCTGAACCCATTATGTGTCTTTAATGCTGAGTTACAGTCCCTGAACCTATTATGTGTCTTTAATGTTGAGGTACAGTCCCTGAGCCCATTATGTGTCTTTAATGTTGAGCTACAGTCCCTGAGCCCGTTATGTGTCTTTAATGTTGAGGTACAGTTCCTGAACCCATTATGTGTCTTTAATGTTGAGCTACAGTCCCTGAGCCCGTTATGTGTCTTTAATGTTGAGGTACAGTCCCTGAGCCCATTATGTGTCTTTAATGTTGAGGTACAGTTCCTGAACCCATTATGTGTCTTTAATGTTGAGGTACAGTTCCTGGACACATTATATACGTATATATTCCTTTAACAACCTGCCAAAACATAGCTGTGAAGTGTATATTGTAGATAAGAAACTTTAAATATGTCTTCCATAATAATATTAATAATTCATAAGTTTAGTCTGAGTGCAAATAGTTCGTGGGGGAGAGCTAAACCCGTAGGGTTATAAAGCGTCAGAAATAGTTAAAATGGAACCGTTGTAATCAGATCATTTACTGAAGAATGTTTTTTCTGGTTGGTTCAACTTATTATTATAATCAAGGGGAAAGCGCTAAACCCGTAGGATTATACAGCGCCTGAGGGAGGGGGGAGGAAGTGGAAGATATTCAGGTTTAATTCAGGTAACTGGAGAACAGATCCAATTCCCTAGATCAAGAGCCCCTCACCAGCATCAAGGAACCTTCCTTGAGGGGTGTTAGTTAGTTAGTTAAATATTAGCCGGTATTCTCCCGGCCCGGGCCTTGTCCAAGTGGTGGCCTGGCCTTGGCTCCCTCTTTAGGGAGTGTCTGAGACCTAAGTCTCCCATGGGAGGAGGCACAAGTACCTCCTCATCTTTGGGACAAACTGTCCCCAGGCCTAACCACAAGCTAGGCCTCTCTGGTCTGCCATCCCCGCCCCAAGGGGGCAAATGGGAATGACAGTCTTGTGAGCTAAAGGCTCGGGCTCAGGCACCTACCCTACTCTAGAAGGGCTGGGCATGGTGTCGATCTCTGATCAGCTTCAAACCCTAAAACCTGAGATATCTTAATAGGACGAATTTTTTCATTAATTTTGGACTGTGTGGATGCTAAATTTCCAATTTTTGGCGAATTTTACCGAAATGGTTTTATTAAATACTCATTTATTATTAATTATTATTATTATTATTAAAGATTCGACGGTATTCTCCCGGCCCGGGCCTTGTCCAAGTGGTGGCCCGGCCTTGGCTCCCTCTTAAAGGAGTGTCTGAGACCTAAGTCTCCCATGGGAGGAGGCACAAGTACCTCCTCATCTTTGGGACCAACTGTCCCTAGGCCTAGCCACAAGCTAGGCCTCTCTGGTCTGCCATCCCCGCCCCAAGGGGGCTAATGGGAATGACAGTCTTATGAGCTAAAGGCTCGGGCTCAGGCACCTACCCTACCCTAGAAGGGTTAGGCATGGTGTCTATCCTATTAAAAACTCAAAATTCCAATGTATTTTCTTACAGGATTGTCGAGGACTGACGATCTTTTTAAGTTCAACAAGGGGAGTCTATCCTGTATTTTAAGTTCAACAAGGGGAGTCTATCCTGTATTTTAAGTTTAACAAGGGGAGTCTATCCTGTATTTTAAGTTCAACAAGGGGAGTCTATCCTGTATTTTAAGTTTAACAAGGGGAGTCTATCCTGTATTTTAAGTTTAACAAGGGAAGTCTATCCTATATTTTAAGTTTAACAAGGGGAGTCTATCCTATATTTTAAGTTTAACAAGGGGAGTCTATCCTGTATTTTAAGTTTAACAAGGGAAGTCTATCCTATATTTTAAGTTTAACAAGGGGAGTCTATCCTATATTTTAAGTTCAACAAGGGGAGTCTATCCTGTATTTTAAGTTCAACAAGGGGAGTCTATCCTGTATTTTAAGTTCAACAAGGGGACTCTATCCTGTATTTTAAGTTCAACAAGGGGAGTCTATCCTGTATTTTCTCGGACGATTCTCCGGAAGATTTTCATTTTCTTTCTCATAAATTCATTACTTAAGAACGCCTTATCCGACCAGCTTAATATTTTCAACGCTTGTGTAATGTATCTTGGTCAACACTCTGCATGCACACTGCTACATAGGTCATGCGTAAATTTTGTTGACGTGTGATAGGCTCCTCTCATCGGCAAGCACTGTATGACACCTACGGGTTCAGCGCTTTCCCCTGATTAAAATACAATAATTGTGAGAGTCATCAATCTTCAGTGGTTGAATCATCGTAGGAAACAGATGGAAGGTTTTACGGGTTTAGACTGTGTAGGCTTAATTTTGCTGGATTCTGTGAAATAACTGGAAAATGCATCTTCTGGTCGGCTTGAAACTTGTAGTGTTGATGTGTTTTCCTAAAAGGCAAGAATCTCGTGATGCTAGTTTGTGTAAGTTATCAGGTGCCAGTTTTATTAATCAAATTGCTTTCTGTGAAATAAGTCGCAGACCCCTGGCCTGAAAGGCAAAGCTATCGCTTCACGCTAAGTGTCCGGGTTCGATTCCCGGCGAGCACGAAAACATTGGGGGTGTTTCCTTACACCGGTTGTCTATGTTCAACCATCTTCAAAATAGGTACCTGGGTGTTAGTGGACTGGTGTGGGTCACATCCTGGGTGTTAGTGGACTGGTGTGGGTCACATCCTGGGTGTTAGTGGACTGGTGTGCGTCGCATCCTGGAACAAAAGTGACCTAATTTGCGGGAAATGCTCAGCATAACAAGCGGCTTTCTATGTAGTAGTATGTCACTGATGTCAGCTATGATCTGTATACCTTGCACATGTACTTGTATACCTTGTACATGTACTTGTATACCTTGTACATGTACTTGTATACCTTGTACATGTACTTGTATACCTTGTACATGTACTTGTATACCCTGTACATGTACTTGTATACCTTGTACATGTACTTGTATACCTTGTACATGTACTTGTATACCCTGTACATGTACTTGTATACCTTGTACATGTACTTGTATACCTTGTACATGTACTTGTATACCCTGTACATGTACTTGTATACCTTGTACATGTACTTGTATACCTTGTACATGTACTTGTATACCTTGTACATGTACTTGTATACCTTGTACATGTACTTGTATACCTTGTACATGTACTTGTATACCTTGTACATGTACTTGTATACCTTGTACATGTACTTGTATACCTTGTACATGTACTTGTATACCTTGTACATGTACTTGTATACCTTGTACATGTACTTGTATACCTTGTACATGTACTTGTATACCTTGTACATGTACTTGTATACCTTGTACATGTACTTGTATACCTTGTACATGTACTTGTATACCTTGTACATGTACTTGTATACCTTGTACATGTACTTGTATACCTTGTACATGTACTTGTATACCTTGTACATGTACTTTTATACCTTGTACATGTACTTGTAGTAAATAAAGATAATAACTTCATTTGGGTATCCTAGGATAAATCAACTTAATGTTCTGTTATATGCTTATAACACCTGCAGTTGACACTGGTTGACATTTTAGTGACTATTAAAATTTAGTTAATCTGGGAGTAAAGTTTGGATTGATTTTGGATGCGACAGTTCTGAGTGTCGCATCAGTTTACCTTCAATACTTGAAAACTAATAATTATTCAACTTCTGATTGTCTTCAAGCTTAATGTGCTTCTGTATTTTAGGAAATTGATCTATTTGGCCTCATCGAAAAGTTTAAAATTAGACTTGGGCTGCGTAATATAATTTACCATTTTTTTTAAGACATTTAATATTAGTTTCTATGTGGTGACTTGTGAACATCTCTTCTGAGTCCCTTCACATATTTAACTGCTTTAGCAACTTATGCCGCACTCTGCACTATTCTAGTCGTGTGCATGCTATAAACTGGTTGACACTGACCATCCTGGTGAACACTGACCATCCTGGTGGACACTCACCATCCTGGTGGACACTGACCATCTTGGCTGACGTTGACAGTCCTGGTTGACACTGACTTTCCTGGTTGACACAGACCATCCTGGTTGACACTGACCATGCTGGTTGACGCTGACTATTATGGTTGACACTGACCATCCTGGTGGACACTGACAATCCTGATTGACGCTGACCACCCTGGTTGACACTGACCACCCTAGGGTTGACATTGACTATCCTGGTTGACACTGACCATCCTAATTGACAATGACCATCCTGGTTGACACTGACCATCTTGGTTGACACTGACCATCCTGGTTGGCGCTGACCATCCTGATTGGCACTGACCATCCTGGTTGATGCTGACCATCCTGGTTGGCACTGACCATCCTCGTTGATACTGACCATAGTGGTTGGCGCTGACCATCCTGGTTGACACTGACCACCTTGGTTGACACTGACCATCCTGGTTGACGATGACCATCCTGATTCACACCGACCATCCTAGTTCCCACTGACCATCCTGGTTCACACTGACCATCCTGGCTGACAGTGACCATCCTGGTTGACAATGACCACCATGGTTGACACTGACCATCTTGGTTGATGCTGACCATCCTGGTTGACACTGACCATTCTGGTTGACACTGACCATCCTGATTGACACTGACCACCTTGGTTGACACTGACTGTCCTGTTTGACACTGACCATCCTGGTTCACACTGACCATCCTGGTTGATACTGACTATCCTGGTTCACACTGACCATCCTCGTTCACACTGACCATCCTGGTTGATACTGACCATCCTGGTTGGCACTATCCTGGTTGACACTGACAATCCTGGTTGACTTGGTTGACACTGACCATCCTGGTTGATACTGACCATCCTGGTTGGCACTATCCTGGTTGACACTGACAATCCTGGTTGACTTGGTTGACACTGACCATCCTGGTTGACCTGGTTGACACTGACCATCCTGGTTGACACTGACCATCCTGGATGACATTGACCATCCTGGTTGACACTGACCACCTTGGTTGACACTGACCATCCTGGTTCACACTGACCATCCTGGTTCACACTGACCATCCTGGTTGATACTGACCATCCTGGTTGACACTGACCATCCTGGTTGACACTGACCATCCTGGTTGACACTGACCATCTTGTTGACACTGACCATCCTGTTTGACACTGACCATCCTGGTTCACACTGACGACCCTGGTTGACACTGACCATCCTGGTTGACACTGACCATCCTGGTTGACGCTGACCATCCTGGTTGACACTAACCACCTTGGTTGACACTGACCATCCTGGTTGACGCTGACCATCTTGGTTGACACTGACCATCCTGATTCACACCGACCATCCTAGTTCCCACTGACCATCCTGGTTGACACTGACCATCCTGGTTGACACTGACCATCCTGGTTGACATTGACCACCTTGGTTGACACTGACCATCTTGGTTGACGCTGACCATCCTGGTTGACACTGACCATTCTGGTTGACACTGACCATCCTGGTTCACACTGACCACCTTGGTTGACACTGACCATCCTGTTTGACACTGACCATCCTGGTTCACAATGACCATCCTGGTTGATACTGACTGTCCTGGTTCACACTGACCATCCTCGTTCACACTGACCATCCTGGCTGATACTGACCATCCTACTTGACACTGACCATCCTGGTTGATACTGACCATCCTGGTTGCCACTATCCTGGTTGACACTGACCATCCTGGTTGACTTGGTTGACACTGACCATCCTGGTTGACCT
Organism: Cherax quadricarinatus; assembly: GCF_038502225.1. Taxonomy (NCBI): domain Eukaryota; kingdom Metazoa; phylum Arthropoda; class Malacostraca; order Decapoda; family Parastacidae; genus Cherax; species Cherax quadricarinatus. The sequence continues at coordinate 30,876,782 of NC_091334.1, forward strand.
GGTTGACACTGACCATCCTGGTTGACACTGACCATCCTGGTTGACATTGACCATCCTGGTTGACACTAACCATCCTGGTTGATACTGACCATCTTGTTGACACTGACCATCCTGTTTGACACTGACCATCCTGGTTCACACTAACCATCCTGGTTGATACTGACCATCCCGGTTGACACTGACGATCCTGTTTGACACTGACCATCCTGACACTGACCATCCTGGTTCCATCCTGGTTGACACTGGTTGACAATGACATGACCATCCTTTCACACTGACCATTTAACACTGACCATCTTGTTTAACACTGACCATCCTGGTTCACACTAACCATCCTGGTTGATACTGACCATCCTGGTTGACACTGACGATCCTGTTTGACACTGAAAATCCTGGTTCACACTAACCATCCTGGTTGACACTAACCATCCTGGTTGATACTGACCATCCTGGTTGACACTGACCTTCCTGGTTGACACTGACCACCTTGGTTGACACTGACCATCCTGGTTCACACTGACCATCCTGGTTCACACTAACCATCCTGGTTGATACTGACCATCCTGGTTGACACTGACCATCCTGGTTGACACCGACCACATTGGTTGGCACTGACCATCCTGGTTGACACTGACCATCCTGTTTGACACTGACCATCCTGTTTGACACTGACCATCCTGGTTCACACTGACGACCCTGGTTGACACTAACCATCCTGGTTGACACTGACCAACCTGGTTGACGCTGACCTTCCTGGTTGACACTGACCATCTTGTTGACACTGACCATCCTGGTTGACACTGACCATCCTGGTTGACACTGACAACCCTGGTTGACACTGACCATCCTGGTTGACGCTGACCATCCTGGTTGACACTGGCCATCCTGGTCGACACTGACCACCCTGGTTGACACTGACCACCTTGGTTGATACTTACCATCCTGGATGACACTGACCACCCTGGTTGACACTGATCATTGTGGTTGACACTGTCCATCCTGGTGGACACTGACCATCCTGGTTGACACTGACCACCCTGGTTGACACTGACCACCCTGGTTGACACTGACCATCCTGGTTGACACTGACCATACTGATTGACACTGGCCATCCTGGTCGACACTGACCATCCTGGTTCACACTGAACACCTTGGTTGACACTGACCACCTTGGTTGACACTGACCACCCTGGTTGACACTGACCATCCTGGATGACCCTGACCATCCTGATTAACACTGACCATCCTGGTTGACACTGACCATCCTGGTTCACACTGACCACCCTGGTTGACACTGACCACCTTGGTTGACACTAACCATCCTGGTTGACCCTGACCATCCTGATTGACACTGCCCATCCTGGTTGACACTGACCATCCTGGTTTACAATGACCACCCTGGTTGACACTGACTACCTTGGTTGACACTGGCCATCCTGGCTGACGCTGACCATCCTGGTTGACACTGGCCATCCTAGTCGACAATGACCACCCTTGCTGACATTGACCATCCTGGTTGACACTGATCAACCTGGCTGACACTGACCATCCTGGTTGACACTGACCACCCTGGTTGGCACTGACCACCTTGGTTGACACTGACCATCCTGGTTGAAACTGATCATCCTGGCTGACACTGACCATTTTGGTTGACAATGACCATCCTGATCGACACTGACCACCATGGCTGACATTGACCACCTTGGTTGACACTGGCCATCCTAGTCGACAATGACCACCCTGGCTGACATTGACCATCCTGGTTGACACAGATCAACCTGGCTGACACTCACCATCCTGGTTGACACTGACCACCCTGGTTGACACTGACCACCTTGGTTGACACTGACCATCCTGGCTGACGCTGACCATCCTGGTTGACACTGACCATCCTAGTCGACAATGACCACCCTGGCTGACATTGACCATCCTGGTTGACACTGATCAACCTGGCTGACACTGACCATCCTGGTTGACACTGACCATCCTGGTTCACACTGACCACCCTGGTTGACCCTGACCATCCTGGTTCACACTGACCATCCTGGTTCACACTGACCATCCTGGTTGATACTGACCATCCTGGTTGACACTGACCATCCTGGTTGACACTGACCACCTTGGTTGACACCGACCACCCTGGTTGACACTGACCGCCTTGGTTGGCACTGACCATCCTGGTTGACACTGACCACCCTGGTTGACACTGACCACCTTGGTTGACACTGACCACCTTGGTTGACACTGACCATCCTGGTTGACACTGACCACCCTGGTTGACACTGACCACCCTGGTTGACACTGACAACCCTGGTTGACACTGACCATCCTGGTTCACACTGACCACCCTGGTTGATGCTGATCACCTTGGTTGACACTGACCATCCTGGTTGACACTGACCATCCTGGTTGACACTGACCATCTTGGTTGACACTGACCATCCTGGTTGGTGCTGACCATCCTGATTGGCACTGACCATCCTGGTTGATGCTGACCATCCTGGTTGGCACTGACCATCCTCGTTGATACTGACCATACTGGTTGGCGCTGACCATCCTGGTTGACACTGACCACCTTGGTTGACACTGACCATCCTGGTTGACGATGACCATCCTGATTCACACCGACCATCCTAGTTCCCACTGACCATCCTGGTTCACACTGACCATCCTGGCTGACAGTGACCATCCTGGTTGACATTGACCACCATGGTTGACACTGACCATCTTGGTTGATGCTGACCATCCTGGTTGACACTGACCATTCTGGTTGACACTGACCATCCTGGTTGACACTGACCACCTTGGTTGACACTGACCGTCCTGTTTGACACTGACCATCCTGGTTCACACTGACCATCCTGGTTGATACTGACTATCCTGGTTCACACTGACCATCCTCGTTCACACTGACCATCCTGGTTGATACTGACCATCCTACTTGACACTGACCATCCTGGTTGATACTGACCATCCTGGTTGGCACTATCCTGGTTGACACTGACAATCCTGGTTGACTTGGTTGACACTGACCATCCTGGTTGACCTGGTTGACACTGACCATCCTGGTTGACACTGACCATCCTGGTTGACATTGACCATCCTGGTTGACACTGACCACCTTGGTTGACACTGACCATCCTGGTTCACACTGACCATCCTGGTTCACACTGACCATCCTGGTTGATACTGACCATCCTGGTTGACACTGACCATCCTGGTTGACACTGACCATCCTGGTTGACACTGACCATCTTGTTGACACTGACCATCCTGTTTGACACTGACCATCCTGGTTCACACTGACGACCCTGGTTGACACTGACCATCCTGGTTGACACTGACCATCCTGGTTGACGCTGACCATCCTGGTTGACACTGACCACATTGGTTGACACTGACCATCCTGGTTGACGCTGACCATCTTGGTTGACACTGACCATCCTGATTCACACCGACCATCCTAGTTCCCACTGACCATCCTTTGTTGACACTGACCATCCTGGTTGACACTGACCATCCTGGTTGACATTGACCACCTTGGTTGACACTGACCATCTTGGTTGACGCTGACCATCCTGGTTGACACTGACCATTCTGGTTGACACTGACCATCCTGGTTGACACTGACCACCTTGGTTGACACTGACCATCCTGTTTGACACTGACCATCCTGGTTCACACTGACCATCCTGGTTGATGCTGACTATCCTGGTTCACACTGACCATCCTCGTTCACACTGACCATCCTGGCTGATACTGACCATCCTACTTGACACTGACCATCCTGGTTGATACTGACCATCCTGGTTGCCACTATCCTGGTTGACACTGACCATCCTGGTTGACTTGGTTGACACTGACCATCCTGGTTGACACTGACCATCCTGGTTGACACTGACCATCCTGGTTGACATTGACCATCCTGGTTGACACTGACCACCTTGGTTGACACTGACCATCCTGGTTCACAATGACCATCCTGGTTGATACTGACCATCCTGGTTGACACTGACCATCCTGGTTGACACTGACCACCTTGGTTGACACTGGCCATCCTGGTTGACACTGACCATCTTGTTGACACTGATCATCGTGTTTAACACTGACCACCCTGGTTGATGCTGACGACCTTGGTTGACACTGACCATCCTGGTTGACACTGACCATCCTGGTTGACAATGACCATCCTGATCGACACTGACCACCCTTGCTGACATTGACCATCCTGGTTGACACTGACCACCCTGGTTGACACTGACCATCCTGGTTGACACTGACCACCCTGGTTGATGCTGACGACCTTGGTTGACACTGACCATCCTGGTTGACACTGACCATCCTGGTTGACAATGACCATCCTGATCGACACTGACCACCCTTGCTGACATTGACCATCCTGGTTGACACTGACCACCCTGGTTGACACTGACCATCCTGGTTGACACTGACCACCTTGGTTGACACTGACCATCCTGGTTGACACTGACCACCCTGGTTGATGCTGATCACCTTGGTTGACACTGACCATCCTGGTTGACACTGACCATCCTGGTTGACAATGACCATCCTGATCGACACTGACCACCCTGGTTGACACTGACCACCCTGGTTGACACTGACCACCCTGGTTGACACTGACCACCCTGGTTGACACCAGGGTATTGTTCGTCAAAGACAATCTCTGGGATAAAAAAAATCTTTGTTGATCTGGGATAAATAATCCAGGGTTGTCCTGCGCTACTAACCGTCCGCGTTATTGATCTAAATATAATTACCCTTCTACTGTAGATCGCAGACATGGAAGGTAAATTAAGTAACTTTCTTTAGTATACCAAAACGTAGTTTACATATCATACCATATTAAACACGAAAGAAAGCCTCTAGCATGGTGTGCATTACCACTAATGTTTATTTGCTTCGTAAGGATAGACTGGAGAAAAAAATTAGTGAGTTATGAGAGCTACGCGGAGGCCGGGATTTGCTTTCCCACTTATAAAATCAGTAAAATATTTGTATATCGATCTGGTTTTCCTGGAAAAAAACAAAGAGGTAATGACTTCCTGGGTCCCTGTGAGTGGATTCAGTAAGATCATCGGGGTAATGACTTCCTGGGTCCCTGAGTGGATCCGTTAAGATCACGGGGGTAATGACTTCCTGGGTCCCTGTGAGTGGATTCAGTAAGATCACGGAGGTAATGACTTCCTGGGTCACTGTGAGTGGATTCAGTAAGATCACGGGGGTAATGACTTCCTGGGTCACTGTGAGTGGATTCAGTAAGATCACGGGGGTAATGACTTCCTGGGTCACTGTGAGTGGATTCAGTAAGATCACGGGGGTAATGACTTCCTGGGTCCCTGAGTGGATCCGTTAAGATCACGGGGGTAATGACTTCCTGGGTCACTGTGAGTGGATTCAGTAAGATCACGGGGGTAATGACTTACTGGGTCCCTGAGTGGATCCGTTAAGATCACGGGGGTAATAACTTCCTGGGTCCCTGAGTGGATCCGTTAAGATCACGGGGGTAATGACTTCCTGGGTCCCTGTGAGTGGATTCAGTAAGATCATCGGGGTAATGACTTCCTGGGTCACTGAAAGTTACTTTTTTCAAATGTCTTTTGATCTGCATTATTACTCATTAGTTACTACTAGTATAAATAATTAATATTGTTGATAGTTTATAGACTTGAATTAACAATACAAAGATAACGCCTCGGGTGGACTGTCACTCCCTCCCCTGACAAACAGCTGTAGGTTCTACCCTTGGAGCAGCCATACCATGTCATGATAACCCTTATACTGGGTGTTTACCTGGGGTTTACCTGGAGAGAGTTCCGGGGGTCAACGCCCCCGCGGCCCGGTCTGTGACCAGGCCTCCTGGTGGATCAGAGCCTGATCAACCAGGCTGTTACCGCTGGCTGCACGCAATCCAACGTACGAACCACAGCCCGGCTGGTCATGTACTGACTTTAGGTGCCTGTCCAGTGCTTTCTTGAAGACAGCCAGGAGTCTATTGGTAATCCCGCTTATGTATGCTGGGAGGCAGTTGAACAGTCTCGGGCCCTGACACTTATTGTATTGTCTCTTAACGTGCTAGTGACACCCCTGCTTTTCATTGGGGGGATATTGCATCGTCTGCCAAGTCGTTTGCTTTCGTTGTGAGTGATTTTCGTGTGCAAGTTCGGTACTAGTCCCTCTAGGATTTTCCAGGTGTATATAATCATGTATCTCTCCCGCCTGCGTTCCAGGGAATACAGGTTCAGGAACTTCAAGCGCTCCCAGTAATTGAGGTGTTTTATCTCCGTTATGCGCGCTGTGAAGGTTCTCTGTACATTTTCTAGGTCAGCAATTTCACCTGCCTTGAAAGGTGCTGTTAGTGTGCAGCAATATTCCAGCCTAGATAGAACAAGTGACCTGAAGAGTGTCATCATGGGCTTGGCATCCCTAGTTTTGATGGTTCTCATTATCCATCCTGTCATTTTTCTAGCAGCTGCAATTGATATAATGTTATGGTCGTTGAAGGTGAGATCCTCCGACATGATCACTCCCAGGTCTTTGACGTTTGTTTTTCACTATTTTGTGGCCGGAATTTGTTTTGTACTCTGATGAAGTTTTGATTTCCTCGTGTCTACCATATCGGGGTAATTGAAATTTCTCATCGTTGAACTTCATATTGTTTTCTGCAGCCCATTGAAAGATTTGGTTGATATCCGCCTGGAGCCTTGCAGTGTCTGCAATGGAAGACACTGTCATGCAGATTCGGATGTCATCTGCAAAGGAAGACACGGTGCTGTGGCTGACATCCTTGTCTATGTCGGATATGAGGATGAGAAACAAGATGGGATTGAGTACTGTGCCTTTTGGAACAGAGCTTTTCACCGTAGCTGCCTCGGACTTTACTCTGTTGACTACTACTCTTTGTGTTCTGTTTGTGAGGAAATTATAGATCCATCTACCAACTTTTCCTGTTATTCCTTTAGCACGCATTTTGTGCTTTTGCAAAGTCTGTATATATTACATCTGCATTCTTTTTATCTTCTAGCGCATTTAGGACCTTGTCGTAGTGATCCAATAGTTGAGACAGACAGGAGCGACCTGTTCTAAACCCATGTTGCCCTGGGTTGTGTAACTGATGGGTTTCTAGATGGGTGGTGATCTTGCTTCTTAGGACCCTTTCAAAGATTTTATGATATGGGATGTTAGTGCTATCGGTCTGTAGTTCTTTGCTATTGCTTTACTGCCCCCTTTATGGAGTGGGGCTATGTCTGTTGTTTTTAGTAGCTGTGGGACGACCCCCGTGTCCATGCTCCCTCTCCATAGGATGGTAAAAGCTCGTGATAGGGGCTTCTTGCAGTTCTTGATGAACACGGAGTTCCATGAGTCTGGCCCTGGGGCAGAGTGCATGGGCATGTCATTTATCGCCTGTTCGAAGTCATTTGGCGTCGGATAGGCTTGTGTTAACCAAATTCTGTGGCTCTCTCATAAAAAATTAATTTTGATCTTCGACTCTCAGTCTGGTTAGCGGCTTGCTAAAAACTGAGTCGTATTGGGACTTGAGTAGCTCACTCATTTCCTTGCTGTCATCTGTGTAGGACCCATCTTGTTTAAGTAGGGGCCCAATACTGGACGTTGTTCTCGACTTTGATTTGGCATAGGAAAAGAAATGCTTTGGGTTTCTTTCGATTTCATTTATGGCTTTTAGTTCTTCCCGCGATTCCTGACTCCTATAAGATTCCTTTAGCTTAAGTGACTCCATACGTATTTCAGATATATTGGCCTCTTTTAGCCGCCCTGTTATTCTTTTTCGTCGCCTGTAAAGGGAGCGCCTGTCTCTTTCTATTTTACATCTACTCCTCCTTTTTCTTAAAGGAATAAGCCTTGAGCATACATCGAGTGCCACCGAGTTAATCTGTTATAGGCATAAGTTGGGGTCTGTTTTGCTTAGTCTATCTTCCCAGCTTATATCGGTTAGGACTTGGTTTACTTGGTCCCACTTTATATTCTTATTATTGAAGTTGAATTTGGTGACGGCTCCATCATGACTAATCTCATTATGTCGGTCTGGAGCTCCGCGCACATATGTCTGAGCCTCGATTATGTTGTGATCTGAGTATATTGTTTTTGATATGGTGACATTTCTTATCAGATCATCATTGTTAGTGAAGATGAGGTCTAGTGTATTCTCCAGTCTAGTAGGCTCTATTATTTGCTGGTTTAGGTTGAATTTTGTGCAGAGATTTAAAAGCTCGTGTGTGTGTGAATTCTCGTAAGAGCTGCCTCCTGGAGTTATCACTGCAACATTATTTGCTATATTCCTCCATTTTAGGTGCCTTAAGTTGAAATCCCCAAGGAGCAAGATGTTGGGGCAGGAGCTGGAAGATTTTCCAGACAGTGGTCCACTGGAGCAACTATACCATGTCATGATAACCCTTATACTGGATGTAGGTTCCACCCGTGGAGCAGCCATACCACGTCATGATAACCCTTATACTGGGTGTAGGTTCCACCCCTGGAACACCCATACCATGTCATGATAACCCTTATATTGGGTGTAGGTTCCACCCCTGGAACACCCATACCATGTCATGATAATTCCTATATTGTGTGTGGGTTAATGTATAATGTGCCACACATGTTTTCATGGTAAGTTCATTATACATGTTTAAGTCACCGAGTTTGTGTATAGCATCGTGAAGGTGGACGGTTTTCTCATATAAGGGAAAGGAGTGTAAGATATACTGTGTATGCATCATTATACTATAAAAACCTTTGTACTTGTGTAGCACTGTGTTTACATGTAGAGTGTAGGTTGTGTTAGGTTAGTTTCAGTGTTATTGTGTATGTAGTTACTCAGTAGACTAGGCAGTGTCAATTTTGATTTATTGCTTATAACCAGTACCATTGTTACTTATTAATATACGTACCTGCCTATGTATAATATTTGTACATGAAGATTTGAATAAAATATAAAACAGAAGTCAGAAGTATACATACTGTAAACTTTTAAAGATATGGCATTCAGTACGTATATATTCTGAGAGTTGTATGTCTCGCTCTGTGTACTGAAGGAGCGGTGTACGTACTCTCAAGGATGTTCGTACTCTCAGGGGTGTACGTACTCTCAGGGGTATACGTACTCTCAGGAGTGTACGTACTCTCAGGGGTGTACGTACTCTCAAGGGTGTACGTATTCTCAGGGGTGTATATTCAGCATATAGACACTAAGATTCACTTTAAGCTTAATTTTAGGTGTTAAAGTATTGGCAGCCAGTGACGTATAGGTGACATGCAGCCTATTAATTGGCCCTCGTGTAGTCGACAGATTTTAAACTTAACAAATCAACCATCGTATGGTAGATACATTTCAAACCTAACAGATCATCAGAAAAGCACCTTGTTCGTATATGCTTGTAAGGTCAACTATAAACATTTCCTGACCATATATTTCTGTCAACTAACAATGGAACATACGTAAGACTAAGGTGTTAGTGTCTGGTACCTACCGATCAGGTGACAGGAAGTTGACCCAAGATCATTTCGTAGGTGCTATCCAGGGGAAAAAAATGTATCTTAGGTGATACAGGTGTAGCCCTCAGGTGTAGCCTTGTGACACGGGTGTAGACCTCGGGTGTAGTCCAGTGACAGTCGTATTCCTCATTTACTATCGTGCTGCTACAATTTCTTAGGTGATATGGGTCAAGACACATATCAGTAGCACAAGACACAGCCTGGGCATATGTTGGTTCCCGTGAAAAAACACATAAGCTGTATTGACGTTATACATCAGCACTATTGTTTACCATAGTTACTGAGAAGTTAGTGGCCGGTAGCGCGTCGTTTAACATAGCAACGAAGATAATGCTACGGTTTATAGTCGTTAGAGGGAAGTATAACGTAACAACTAAAGCAATACCATAGTTTGTACGAAGACATTTATAGGGTTATGGGTATCATAACGACAGTAATGCTAGAATCTCTAAGAATGCTCACTTGAGTATAGTGACGCTTAACGCGCAACGTAATTAACAATAGAGTATAAAATGTCTACCATCAGTAGAGTGTGTTTACCATAGCAGAGAGATTAATGCTAGGATCTGTACCACAGTATACGTCATAATGAACGAGGTTTAGCAGAGCGAGTGTAGTCAACGCTGCCTCGCCCACCACCACACTAGTACCAACACTCACTACCACCCATACCATCATGCCTCCCTCCACCTCCCCAGTCATAACCAACCCACCCCACCTCAACTCCAACACCACCTGTACCACCACACCTTCACTCCAACACCACCTGTACCACCACACCTTCACTCCAACACCACCTGTACCACCACACTTTCACTCCAACACCACCTGTACCACCACACCTCAACTCCAACACCACCTGTACCACCACAACTTCACTCTAACACCAGCTGTACCACCACACCTCAACTCCAACACCACCTGTACCACCACACCTTCACTCCAACACCACCTGTACCACCACACCTTCACTCCAACACCACCTACACCACCACACCTTCACTCCAACACCACCTGTACCACCTCACCTCAACTCCAACACCACCTGAACCACCCCACCTCAACTCCAACACCACCTGTACCACCACACCTCCACTCCAACACCACCTGTAACACCACACCTCCACTCCAACACCACCTGTACCACCACACCTCCACTCCAACACCACCTGTACCACCACACCTCCACTCCACCACCTTTTCCACCATACCTCCACTTCAACACCTGTACCACCGCACTCCACTTCAAAACCACCTGTACCACCACACCTCCACTCCAACACCACCTGTACCACCACAAATCCACTTCAAAACCACCTGTACCACCATATCTCCACTTCAACACCACCTGTGCCAGCACTCCAACGTTCCTGACTTCGAACAGGCGATAAATGACATGCCCATGCACTCTGCCCCAGGGCCAGACTCATGGAACTCCGTGTTCATCAAGAACTGCAAGAGCCTTTACCATCCTATGGAGAGGGAGCATGGACACGGGGGTCGTCCCACAGTTACTAAAAACAACAGACATAGCCCCACTCCACAAAGGTGGCAGTAAAGCAACAGCAAAGAACTACAGACCGATAGCACTAACATCCCATATAAAAATCTTTGAAAGGGTCCTAAGAAGCAAGTTCGCCACCAATCTAGAAACCCATCAGTTACACAACCCAGGGCAACATGGGTTTAGAACAGGTTGCTCCTGTCTGTCTCAACTATTGGATCACTACGACAAGGTCCTAGATGCACTAGAAGACAAAAAGAATGCAGATGTAATATATACAGACTTTGCAAAAGCCTTCGACAAGTGTGACCATGGCGTAATAGCGCACAAAATGCGCACTAAAGGAATAACAGGAAAAGTCGGTCGATGGATCTATAATTTCCTAACTAACAGAACACAGAGAGTAGTAGTCAACAGAGTAAAGTCCGAGGCAGCTACGGTGAAAAGCTCTGTTCCACAAGGCACAGTACTCGCTCCCATCTTGTTCCTCATCCTCATATCTGACATAGACAAGGATGTCAGCCACAGCACCGTGTCTTCCTTTGCAGATGACACCCGAATCTGCATGACAGTGTCTTCCATTGCAGACACTGCAAGGCTCCAGGCGGACATCAACCAAATCTTTCAGTGGGCTGCAGAAAACAATATGAAGTTCAACGATGAGAAATTTCAATTACTCAGATATGGTAAATACGAGGAAATTAAATCTTCATCAGAGTACAAAACAAATTCTGGCCACAAAATAGAGCGAAACACCAACGTCAAAGACCTGAGAGTGATCATGTCGGAAGATCTCACCTTCAAGGACCATAACATTGTATCAATCGCATCTGCTAGAAAAATGACAGGATGGATAACGAGAACCTTCAAAACTAGGGAGGCCAAGCCCATGATGACACTCTTCAGGTCACTTGTTCTATCTAGGCTGGAATATTGCTGCACACTAACAGCACCTTTCAAGGCAGGTGAAATTGCTGACCTAGAAAATGTACAGAGAACCTTCATGGCGCGCATAATGGAGATAAAACACCTCAATTACTGGGAGCGCTTGAGGTTCCTAAACCTGTATTCCCTGGAATGCAGGCGGGAGAGATACATGATTATATACACCTGGAAAATCCTAGAGGGACTAGTACCGAACTTGCACACGAAAATCACTCACTACGAAAGCAAAAGACTTGGCAGACGATGCAACATCCCCCCAATGAAAAGCAGGGGTGTCACTAGCACGTTAAGAGACCATACAATAAGTGTCAGGGGCCCGAGACTGTTCAACTGCCTCCCAGCATACATAAGGGGGATTACCAACAGACCCCTGGCAGTCTTCAAGCTGGCACTGGACAAGCACCTAAAGTCGGTTCCTGACCAGCCAGGCTGTGGCTCGTACGTTGGTTTGCGTGCAGCCAGCAGTAACAGCCTGGTTGATCAGGCTCTGATCCACCAGGAGGCCTGGTCACAGACCGGGCCGCGGGGGCGTTGACCCCCGGAACTCTCTCCAGGTAAACTCCAGGTACTTCCGCCACCTCCGCCACCTGCACTACCTTCCCTCCATCACCTACTCGTACACGTCACTTAATCACTCCTGCTACCGCTTACCCTTCCATGACCATCTGCACCACCCCTCCTGCATCACCACTCTTCACCATCACTGTTCACCACCAAATGCACCTCCACTCCACTACTCCCTCCCTCTCCACAACCTCCTGAACTACCACTTAGCACCTTCCCACCACCTTCCCCGCCACCAACTCCACCACAATCCATGCCACCCCTACACAACTGCCTCCCCAATTCGTCCTCAACTTCTTATATGCCAAAAACAAGGCGGAAATCACATACAGTATCGGGCCCTTCCTTAAATAACATGAGATATACACTGACGACAGCAAGGAAATGAGTGAGATAATGAAGTATCAGTATGACTCAGTGTTTATTGAACCATTAATCAGAATAAAGATCGGCAATCTGAGCGAATTTTTATGAACCAGACACAAACCTTTTCGATATTTCCAAAATTGTTGACATAACCCAAACACCACTGGACACTGAAAGAGCCATTTGATAACATGCCCATGTACTCTGCCACAGGCTTAAACTCTTGCAACACCGTACTCATCATTCGCTGCCTGACCACGGTAGAGTGCGGTTGTGCTCTGCACCCCTCTGCTGTTTTCAAGCGAGCTACCTTGTACCAACATGGCACTGAGTGTTAGGAGGAGCGTAAATACCATCAGTATAGAGCTGCTTCGTGGGGCAGTTTCACCCTCTTCAGCGCAGGTGATACTCCCGACCATCATTAGGGAGACGTATGGTATCCAGGACGATGAGGTGTATGATGTTGCCCTGAATGGGGCATACAGGTAAGATAAGAGAGAGAGATAAGATTTCGTTCGGATTTTTAACCCCGGAGGGTTAGCCACCCAGGATAACCCAAGAAAGTCAGTGCGTCATCGAGGACTGTCTAACTTATTTCCATTGGGGTCCTTAATCTTGTCCCCCAGGATGCGACCCACACCAGTCGACTAACACCCAGGTACCTATTTGCTGCTAGGTGAACAGGACAACAGGTGTAAGGAAACGTGTCGAATGTTTCCACCCGCCGGGAATCGAACCCCGGCCCTCCATGTCCGTGTACGAGTCTTTGGTGACGAGATTCCAAGACGTGAGTCTTGACGCTACTCCAGCTGTGAAGGTGCGTTTGATCGACGTATCTCGCCACTTTACGTGGGTTAAGATTCGTAATCTCACATTTGAGGCAGATGAGGCTGACATCAGGAGTGTTTTCGAGGCATATGGGACCTTACATCTGGCACAACATGGCAAGTGGACGGCTGGTGCTTACATGGGCCGTCTGGAGGGAACCTTTTCCCTGAAGATGACTCTGAGACATTTCATACCGTCTTACGTCGTGTTGGAGGACTTCAGGACGCAAGTTATGGTTTCGTACGCCAGACAGAGACGTACATGCAGGTTATGTAGGGCATACGACCATATGGCAGCAGCGTGTGTGAAGCTGAGGAAGGCGCCTGCACAAATTGGTGAAGCACCAGTTACCAGTGTGGTAGCTGTTGTTGAGAGCTCCACGCGAAAGCAAAGGCTTGGGCGCTTGTGGAGTGAAGTGGTAGAGGATCCCATAGAGGAGACTGGTGTGTGTGAGGCAAGCTGTGACATAACAGGAACTGTTACTAGGCAGGAGAAAAGTGCAGAAGTGCAAGTGCAGGAGGAGGTGCAGGCTCTCGAGGAAGAGCTTCAGGAAGTGTTGAGGACATTGATGCCGCCTGCAGAGGATGTTGTTTCTGAACTGGCGAGAGGCACGACATTGCCTGTGGAGGAATGTGATGATAAAAACCATAGCAGGGATGACGGGCCAAGCAATAAGCATGAGATGTCGCCGTGTGCCGTGGAACGGGGCGTGGTGGAGGTTGAGGTTCATCGTGAGGGTACCTCAGAAGACAACATGGAAGTGGAGGGCATCACGAGGAAGAGAGCGGTGGCGTCAGACTCAGGTGATGTTCTGACGCCGGCGCAGAGGTCTGGGAGGAAGGAAGAGTACTGTCAAGGTAGTTAGGATAAGAGGCATCGCAAGAAAGGGGGAGGGTTGATGGTGTGAAACCCTGTGCTGGCTCTGGGGCAGGAGGCCCTGGGATGAATGAAAAGAGAAGGATGGGGTTGGAAAATATAAAGATGCCTTAGGTGTATGACTGTGAACGTAAATGGACTGTGTAATAGTGTGAAGAGGGAATGGTTTCGAATTTTTCTGTGTAAATATAGGGTGGATGTAGTGTTCCTGCAAGAACACAATTTCAAGGAGGGAAGAGAGCTGGAGGTGGTGGGGTTTCAGGTCATGACTCTGCCATCTGCACGTCTGAAAGGTGGTATGGGTATATTGATCAGGGAGGCTAGCCCGTTTGTGTTAATAAGAAGTGAGGGGGAAGGGGGGGAGGGTGTTGCGTGTGGATGGGTGGTGGATGGGGCAGAGGGTAACCTTTGTTAGTGTGTATGCACCTGCTGAGAACGATGTGAAAGTAAAGCATGAATTTGTATGTGATGACCTAGTTTTCTTCTTACGTGGTTTACCTGCGGTGGCCATCGTTGGTGGGGACTGGAACTGTGTTATCAGGAGGGCTGATGCGGAACCAAAAGGGGCGGGGCACATGTCGGCAGCCTTACGAGACCTCTTGAGGGATATTCAGTTGAGGGATGCAGTTGGAGGGCGAGTGTGGGAGGTAGAGCACACTTTCGTCAGGAGGGGTTATGCGGCTAGGTTAGATAGGTTGTACATTTCTCAAGGGGTCTTGGTAAAGTTTTTCTGCACAATAGAGGTAGCTTATTCGGATCATAGGGCGGTCGTGGCAGAGGTGGGATGGGAGTCACTGGCGGGTATCTCTAGGGGTTATTGGAAGTTAAATACGAGTGTGTTACAAGATGAGGAGGGGTTGGAGGGGTTTACAACACTGTGGGAGGGGTTAATACACTACTGCTGACGCTTCAACCCCTCCCCCCACATGCTCAGTAACTGTGTCTGCTGTCACCAATCATAACCACCAAAACAGTCATTGATGTTAAATAGCATCTCATAATATATATCATCCTAATAACACGCTATATACATAAACCTACCAAAATAAATAAATTTACACATTGCTCCCTCCTGCAGACAGATTATTTACACTGCCGGAGATAATCTGTACATCACATCCTACAGAGAATGGACAACATTAGACATCTAAAATAATTGTGACCATGTGTTTTGCATGACCTGCTAGTGCAGAGATTGCTTACACTCCTACCCCCCACAAGTGAAAACTGTCCAGTTTCACCTGGCTATACACAATATAAAAAAACTCGTTCACTGAATCATGTATAATGAACTTGTGAAAAACCCAGGCAATATCTTACATTATATATACAATACCTTAACGTACCACTACTTAAAAATAGGTATGAATGCCTCATTATTATGAAAAGATACATTGTTCATTTTAAAATATGCACAACTACATATATAGGTAGACACATATGGCTACAGGTAACAAAAATCTCTACTAGCAAGACTCCAGTCCAATCATAATGGTGCTATTCCTCCCAAACCACACCATCCACACCCTACCTCTAAATACCCTATGATACAATCAAAGATGTTTATATACTAACATGCTTACGTACATCCTTACAATACATTAAAGATAACCTTAAGGAAATATATAATCATCGGTGTTCACAATAACACCAAGACACATTACATTGAATATCAAAATTAACATAAGTGTGTTAGATAAGGTTATAACACAATTTCACCTCAACCAGGTGACAATAACTGCCAGTGATAATATTTCTTACACTTCAGAAAAAGTGCGTTATTTCAACAACTCACACTCCCAACAAATCACACACATCCTTAGCAACTGTCACCCCAAGGAGGTGATCCGGTTTCATACCCCTGACATCCCTTCCCACAGTAGCATACACCATCCCTATCCTACCCCTCCTTCCTGATTTACAAGTCTAATAAAACCCATAACGTAAGTTCTCTGTACCCCACTGGAAAATCCCTTTCCCACCTCCACCCATAAATATCCCTGTTTCGACACGTTTTATAAAACGTAACCGCTTATACCCGCCACTTCTCCTCGCTAACCCCTTTCCCCCGCATTCCCCACGATATGTATATATTATCTACCATAATGTACCCCACAGCCCTAATAATGCTTTCATCCATACCCCCCACATCAAGACTTAATGCCCGCAGAACAGAAATGCCTTTACCCCCTATCCTATGCAGCACCCTGCTCAACCAACCCCTGACGCTCCCCATCCCCTCACAAAAATACACCATGTGGAGCGCCGAATCCTCCCCTCTACATATTCCACAGACCCCCTCCTCAACCACCCGTCTATCCCATAAAACCACACCCGATGGTAAAATCCCATGCAAAAAACGATACTGTATCACGTCATGCCCACGGGGTTGTAACCTCAACCTACTGAACCTACCCCATATACTTCCCCAGTCATACATGGGGAAAATCCCCTCCACCAGTGCCACTACCCTCCCCACTAACATCCTACACAACCTACCTATTTTTACCTTCCCCAGATCCCGAGCCAACACCAGAGCCCTCAAAACAGTTTCACACTCAGGCAACTCTACCCCAGTATATATATGTTTCAATCTACCATGTATTGTGACCAAACCCCTGCCCCACCCACACCCTCCCTCATCACCTCCCTCTTAATGAAGATACATTTGACCCTCCGCTTTAAATCCATCAAACCCAACACCCCCTGATGCACAGGTAACATTACCACATCCCTTTTAAGCCAATCACAGCCCGAACCCCACAAGAATTTAAAAACCCTTCAAAGTATGTTCGCAATTGCTGTCCCAGTTAAAGGGAACACGGCTGCCACGTGCCAAACCTTACTCTACAATAAGACGTTAATAACAATGGCACACTGCACAAAGGTCAATTGATAAGGCAGCAATGCTCCCAAGCAATCCAAAATCCTGTCTACCAACCTAACCGAGTTTTCCACATGTGCAACATCCAGATCATCTGCATAGATAAGACCACAAATTTTTAATGAAGTCATGACTGCACTACCCCACTCAACCCTCCCCACCCAAGCTTCTAACCCCATGACCATGGACTTTTCTGAATTCACTCTCATACCAGTTGCACCTGCGAACAAGTTGACTACCCCATTTAAGGCATCCATTGACATCCCCTCCCTAACCAGAACAGTAGTATCATCTACATACCCTATTAGAACTGGCCAAACCCTCCCAACTCCACTTCCTTCTCCCTCACTAATGCACATTTTCTGCTCCACCATTCTATAAAAGGGGTCCTGTATGCATGCAAGCAAGAGCTGTGACAAAGGACACCCCTGTCGAAGTCCCCTACTCATTACAATCCTCCCCCCAATCTTCCATTAATCTGTACCCTCGCCATTGCCCCACGATATAACGCATCTACCCATCCCACTATTTCTTCCCAAAAACCCTGTCCCATAAAGATTGCTCTCAATGCTTCTCACTCCACTCTATCATATGCTCCTTACCAGTCTAGTGCAATCAAGCCCCCCCCTTACTCCCCTTTTTCTTCCACAAAATCCGGTAGTAACCCATGCCTTTCCACCATAGACCTCCCTGGCAACCCGAACTGAGTTCTCAATATGACCTACTTTGCACTTAAACCTATTTCCTAAAATCTTAGCGAACAACTTATAATCCATGCATAACAAGGGTAAGGGGCAGCGTATGCTGCCCCTTACCCTTCAGTACCAAGACTACTACAGCCGTTGCCTGCTTTTCGCCCAACTTGCCCCTCTCCTTCATCAAATTTAATAACCTTACCAAAAAAACATCATTAGCTCCCAATGCTGTCGATAAAACTCTGCCAGTAGTCCATCGATTCCCGGTGCTTTGCCCTTTCGCATTTCACTTAAAGCCCTCCATATTTCCTCCTCAGTTATTTCCCCACCCAGTGCTTCCCTATCAATGTTTCCCAACCAACAAATCACACTCCCACACACCTGTTCTAAATCCCTAGCTCCTACCCTTTCCCCTTACCAATACTGCTCATACCACTTATCCACAAATGCCCCGATCCTATCTGTAGTTTGTATAACCTGACCCACCCTATACCCACCCACCGACTCATGAACCTCCAACCATGGAATAGCTGTTGCCTGCTGACGTTGTTTTTGCCTACGCAATACACACAATGACAGCCTATCTCCCCATAACACCTCCTCCACCCCTGCCATTACTCTCACTGCTTGGAACCTCTCGTCCTGGATTTCTTGCAGCCTCCCCTTAATTACCATAATGTCGTCCATAGGATAGGTACCCTCCACCGCCCCCCTTACATAACAACCCCTTAACCTGTCCTCCAAATAATTAATGAGCCCATATTTTAAAGAATTGATCCATTTCCCTTCCCCACATAATAATGCCGAATCCTTTCCTTAGCCACACCATCCCACCATGTCACCACATCCTCTACCCCTTTTACCTCCTCACTTAACCCCTCCCACAGTGCTGTAAAACCCTCCAACTCCTCCTCATCTTCTAACACACTCGTATTTAACTTCCAGTATCCCCTAGAGATACTAGCTAATGACCCCCACTCCACCTCTGCCACTACCGCCTGATGATCTGAAAAAGCTACTTCTATTGTACCGACTAACTTTGACAAAACCCCGTGAGATATGTACAACCTATCTAACCTAGCCACGTAACCTCTCCTCATGAAAGTGTGCTCTACCTCCCACGTCCCCCCACCTACCACATCCCTCAACTGAGCATCCACCAGGAGATTTTGTAAGACTGCCGACATGTGTCCCGCCACGATGGCCACTGCAGGTAAACCACATAAGGTGAAAATTAGGTCATCACATACAAAATCCCTCTTTACTTTCACATCTTCATCACAATGTAAAATGGGATTGGATGCCTCAGAGTCATTTTGAGG
The DNA here is from genome assembly GCF_038502225.1 of Cherax quadricarinatus. Taxonomy (NCBI): domain Eukaryota; kingdom Metazoa; phylum Arthropoda; class Malacostraca; order Decapoda; family Parastacidae; genus Cherax; species Cherax quadricarinatus. Next base: position 30,896,294 of record NC_091334.1, read on the forward strand.
GAGAACATAACCTCCAGACGTCCCATGTATGCACCTGCCGCCCACTTACCTTGGGTTGCCAGATTCACAGTACCATACATCTCAAACATGTTCCTTATGTCAGCCTCGTCTGCCTCAAAGGGGACGTTGCACAACTTCACCCACGTAAAATGTCGAGAGACGTCTATGAGACGCATTCTTACAGCAGGAGTTGCATCTAGACTCACATCCTGGAATCTTGTCACCAACGACTCATACACAGCTGTCGAATTCAACTTAACGAAGATTCTGAAGGCCCCATTCAGGACTATACCATATACCTCGTCGTCCTGTATTTCATACGTCTCCTTGATGATCGTCGGTAGCAAGACTTGTACCGTTGAGGGGAAATTGCCCAATGAAGCAGCTCAATACCGACGGTATTCACTCTATGCCATACACTCAGTGCCATGTTGCTATGACAGCTCGCCTGAAAACAGCAGAGGGGTGCAGAGCACAACTGCTCCACGCAGTCAGGCAGCGAATAAGGCACCTTTCAAGGCAGGTGAAATTGCTACCTACAAAAAGTACAGAGAACCTTCACGGCACACATAAATGCGATAAAACACCTCAATTACTGGGAACGCTTGAAGTTCCTCAACCTTTTCTCCCTAGAACGTAAGCGGGAGAGATACATGATTATATACATTGGAAAATCGTAGAGGGATTAGTACCAAACTTGAATATGAAAATCACTTCCTATGAAAGCAAAAGAATCTGCAGACGGTGCAACATCCCCCAATGCAAAGCAGGGGTGCCACTAGCATGACAAGAGACAACACAATGAGTGTGGAAAATTGCATTTACTTGGATGTATAATTATATACATAACAGTAAATGAACAATAATAACTATTATTTATCAGTTAGACAAGCAGGAATTTGGGACACTTAGGTCGCAAAAAATGTCCCCCTTCAATACCTACCACTGTCATATCCACAAGTTGCTCTGGACCTATTAATTAAATGAAATATACATACACCAGGAATACTGGTAAATATATAAATTTGTGGACTGTATATTAAAAATAATAAATGGTTATATATATACACAATTACATAACAGAAGGAAAATATATCTTAATATCACTCACCAATTTGACTGGATATTAAGTTGTATCATACTCAGAAAAACCTCACTAACTAAATTTATGAAAACACTGGCCAGAATTATACACAAATCTAGAGAGCTTATCTGAAGTTCCTGGAGCTGTCTTGTCCAGTCGCCTGATATTTCAAGTTATGCAGGAATGTATATCCACCAATTTCGCCTCCTATTTGAGAGGTGTCAACACAATTTTAACCTCTAGAGCACGAAAAATTCTTCCCATTACACCAACGTTTGTACAAAATTCAAAACCAAGATGGCGAGTCTCGTCTGCGCAGACGCAGGCTTTCCGTTTTCTATGACATAAATATTATTAAATACAGTATGACCATCTATTTACATATAAATACTGAATTTCTGGAAAATATATACAGTATTTTCCACACTGTGGCCAGCCGGAGTTCGTTGCTAAACAACTCAAATTGCTCATTTGACAATGGTGGAGGACCTGGGTACATATAGGATCTGGCATCCACACAACGACATATTACACAAGATTTAATCACCCTTTTTACACTTTGCCGTCTTTGTGGAATCCAGAAAGTTTCCCTAATACAATTTAAGGTATCTTGTACCCCACCATGCATTACATTTTTATGGGCATTTAGAACAATCAAATTTGTTAGACGATGAGTTTTGGGCAGTAAGATAGGGTGTTTAGCATAATCACCCAATTCAGCATTTTGTAACCTACCTCTGCACCTAATTACATTGTTCTCTAAATACAGCCCCAATTTCTTTATTATAGAACCTTTCACAATTTTTCTTTCCATCATCAATTTAATCTCATTTCCATAGATTTCCTCCTGTACCCTCTTTATCCAATATTCAAGAGGATGTGAAAACTTAAATGAAATATTCATCTTGTTTAGAAATTTAAACACCAATTTAGTTACACTGATTAGTTTGGGTAAAGAAGAATACCTATTTATATCAATGGCTAAGGAAGGACAAACTATTGGAGTGGTGGTCACAGTAATTTCAACAGGAGCAATATACGCCTTTTGTACAGGCCAATTAGCTTTATTTACCAACCAACTCGGTCCTTTAAACCATGATACAGCATTTACAAATTTAGCATAAGGTAAACCTCTAGACAAGAAATTGGCTGGATTCTCCTCACCAGGTATATGATTAAAGGTTAACATATGCTGACCCAAACTATTATACTTCTCTTGCATCTGATTAATTTCAGCAACTCTGTTTTGTATGTACACAATTTTATTGTTTCCATTACGAATCCATTGTAAGGATACCTCATTATCAGACCAAATTACATTGTCGCTAATATTTATCTCCTGCAACTTATTTCTTATATAATTAGCTAATTTGACACCTACATAAATGGCTGTTAATTCCAACTGAGGTAAGGTACGTGATTTAACTGGAGACACTTTAGCCTTAAACATAACAAGAGAAATAACACTATTACATTGAAGGTAAGCAACTGCTCCATATGCCAATTTTGAAGCATCACAAAAAATGTGGAGTACATTTTTCCCATTTGGATTGGCCACCTGGCATGGGAACTCCAACATTGGAATTTTTTCATAATCACCAATTAATTCATCCCACCTGTTAATGAATTCCTCAGGTAGAATTTCATCCCAAGCACATTTAAGTTTCCATGCTTCCTGTATTAATAATTTCCCTCTTATAGTAAGGGGTCACACTAAACCTAGTGGATCAAAACATTTGGAAACTTCAGCAAGCAAAACTCTCTTAGTTAATTTATTGGGCATACTGTAATTATTAGGTTTTATCATTAACAAATCTCTCTCAGCATCCCAATTTAAACCCAATACATTACTACATTTTGGCACTTCATCTCCAGGGAAATCTTTACTTATTTTGTCCTTTAATTTGGACGAATTACTATTCCATTCCCTCAGAGGCATATTTGCACTTTGCATTATTTTATTAGCCTCTCCATAAGTCATTAACAGTTCCTCTTCAGTTGATGTCACACCCAGGAAATTGTCCACAAAAAATTGTTTGCTCATTACTTTACTCAATGGACTTTCAATACGTTTAAGGTGTGCATTTATCGTCGCTTGAATTAGGAATGGACTGGATGTAGCACAAAATAATGCGCTCCTAAAGTGAAAGGTTTCCAGAGGGCTAAGTGGGTCAATAGGATTCTCAGGCCATAAGAAGCAGGTACAATCCCAGTCAGCCTCTTGTAAACCCACTCTTAGGAAAGCTTTACTTATGTCAGCCGTAAAGGCACAATGCTTCACTCTGAAATTAATAAGATATCTCCTAATTTTTCCGTCAACGACGGACCTGTCATCAAACAGTCATTTAAGCTAGGTACATTTTTGTTGCTCCTGGCACTACAATTAAACACATTTCTCAGAGGAGTGGTCTTAGAATCCTTCACTCCATGATGTGGCAAATAGTGACCATAAATTTTGGCTTGCTTAGGAGGTACTTCTTCTATAAATTTATTAATTAACTGCTCAGCAATTATATCATTATAGGCAGTTAACAATTCTGGTGTCTTACTCAGTTCACGGGGCTGAGCCTTTAATTGTCCATATGCCATTCTGTAATTGGTGGGCAATTCTGGATGGTTCAGTCTCCACGGAAGTCGCACCCAGTATTGTCCATATTCAAATTTTACATCTCTCAGGTATTGCTCCTGAGTAAAAGAATCGTCTGGACTTTCTTCATTTACATTTATTCCAATGCTGTCTAATTCCCACAATTTATGCACTGGCTCAACACCATCCTCTTTGGAAGAATTATACTGGGGTATAATTTCATGAGTAAGACACAGTTATGGTATTTGTAGTTTCCTCTAGTCATGAATTATTATTACGAGGAATCCTACCATACATTACATGGCCTCCTGCAGTCTTCGAAAGGGTGACACCACATTTCTTTACCATACCCTTTACAAAGGAGGCATAATAGTCACTACCTATCAAAATATTTATTGGGCCTACAGAATCATCACTTACACCAGAAGGTGGTAAATTTACATTACCTGGAGTTTACCTGGAGAGAGTTCCGGGGGTCAACGCCCCCGCGGCTCGGTCTGTGACCAGGCCTCCTGGTGGATCAGAGCCTGATCAACCAGGCTGTTACTGCTGGCTGCATGCAAACCAACGTACGAGCCACAGCCCGGCTGGTCAGGAACTGACTTTAGGTGCTTGTCCAGTGCCAGCTTGAAGACTGCCAGGGGTCTGTTGGTAATCCCCCTTATGTATGCTGAGAGGCAGTTGAACAGTCTCGGGCCCCTGACACTTATTGTATGGTCTCTTAACGTGCTAGTGACACCCCTGCTTTTCATTGGGGGGATGTTGCATCGTCTGCCAAGTCTTTTGCTTTTGTAGTGAGTGATTTTCGTGTGCAAGTTTGGTACTAGTCCCTCTAGGATTTTCCAGGTGTATATAATCATGTATCTCTACCGCCTGCATTCCAGGGAATACAGGTTTAGGAACCTCAAGCGATCCCAGTAATTGAGGTGTTTTATCTCCGTTATGCGTGCCGTGAAGGTTCTCTGTACATTTTCTAGGTCAGCAATTTCACCTGCCTTGAAAGGTGCTGTTAGTGTGCAGCAATATTCCAGCTTAGATAGAACAAGTGACCTGAAGAGTGTCATCATGGGCTTGGCCTCCCTAGTTTTGAAGGTTCTCATTATCCATCCTGTCATTTTTCTAGCAGATGCGATTGATACAATGTTATGGTCCTTGAAGGTGAGATCCTCCGACATGATCACTCCCAGGTCTTTGACGTTGGTGTTTCGCTCTATTTTGTGGCCAGAATTTGTTTTGTACTCTGATGAAGATTTAATTTCCTCGTATTTACCATATCTGAGTAATTGAAATTTCTCATCGTTGAACTTCATATTGTTTTCTGCAGCCCACTGAAAGATTTGGTTGATGTCCGCCTGGAGCCTTGCAGTGTCTGCAATGAAAGACACTGTCATGCAGATTCGGGTGTCATCTGCAAAGGAAGACACGGTGCTGTGGCTGACATCCTTGTCTATGTGAGAGTCTTTCTGTAGCTTTACCAAGCCCTACTGTAGATATTTTCTCTGGAAGTCTATCTACAATTACTGCATTAACACGTTTTTTCTCATTGCCCAACCTGACAGTTACATAAACAGTGTGATACAATTGAGCTCTTTTATCTGAGAGAAAACCAGATAATTTTAAAGTTGTTGGATCTCCCATCTGTACTTTCATACCATCAAGACATTTACGTTTTATGAAAGTACGCTGGGATCCCTGGTCCAATAATGCATTTACATGTTTTGATTTATGCCTTTTATCATCATTTTTTACCTGTAACACAGGTAAGGCTACTTCAGCAAAACCATCATTATTAACATTAGCAGCAATTTTTACATTAGCCACTGTTGTGTCAGGATTGTCAACATTATCATTATTATCAACATTATCATATAGACCTTTACACATAACTATATGGTGTCTTCCTTTGTGACATTGATAACAGTCGTTTAATTTGGCATAACAATCTTTTACATTGTGATTACCTAAACACCTGATACATCTGTCAAGTTCCTCCAATCTTTCAACTTTATCATTCCATGAATTGTATGCATTGCAATTCTTAGAAAAATGAGTGCCCTTGCAGAAGAGACAATCTCTCTTTTCTTTGACTGGTTTCTTATTAACTGGGCTACTCTTAGGAGGGTACTTATTCTTACCTTGTGGAGAATCATTATTTCTGATTCCTGCTACTTGATATGCACCTATGCAACTCTTTCTAGGAAATGAATTTTGATTATTAACATTTTGATAATTTTTCCCATTGTGAAACTTGACAGATACCTCAGAGTTATTATGTGTTGCATCTTTAAAATGAGTTGGTTGGCTGGTCTGCAACTGAACAATTAATTCTTGTAGACCTAGTCTTATTTCCTCCAGACCAAAATAACCCTTGTGATATTTGTTTGAGAGCCATTCAAGTGTTTTACAGCTTAATTTATTCTGTACCATGGCACTCAATAACCAGTCTGATTCCTTCAGATTATATTTATTACTTAAAGTTTTGAGAGTGCTCTCCAGTTTAACTCTAAACTGCTGTAAACCTTTGTAAGTGAGATCTGAAGATTTTAAATTAACAATGATATTCACTAGATCCAACCTACTTTGTTCTATATTACCATAAGTGACTTTCAACAAGTCAACTGCTTCCTTGTAAGAGTCATCTACATTGGGAAAGGCTTGTATCAGTATGTGAGCATCTCCTCTTACCTGTCCTTTGAGGTAAAATAATTTAGTTACACAGGCTAGGTCACTCCTGTCATGCACAGCTGCTTTAAAAATTAACCAAAATTCCTCCCAATTTTCTCCAGGATTAAACACAGGCAAACACAATTCTGGGAGTTTTGGCAAAGACATATTATTTGTTGGAGCAGACTGACCAACTGCCTGGTTTACACATTTTAATTTATTCAAGGCCTGACTTTTACAAGAATTTTTCCTCTAATTCATAATACTGATTAATCATGAGATCTATTTCAGTCTCATCTACACAGTTTACTAATAAATCTCCTTCATATTTGTTGTAATATAATTTGTATGAATCATATCTATTCCCTAAAGCATCTAAATGCAATTTTAAATAATCAGTATTCACAGTTTCTTGATTCATTAATTCCAAGCACTTATTATATGCCTTGGTTACATGAACTTTTCTAGCCTGTAGTGATGCTTTCTTTACTCTATATTCCATAAGTTTGTCTTCTATATTAATTTCCTCATTTTCAGCCATGATGCAATGTATTAAATTCAACTTAATAACACTGATTACAACTTACAACACTGATACAACTTACCTTTGAATAAATCCTAGCTACTTGAGCTTAGCAATTACATGTATAATACAAATTTTAAATGTACATTAATACAAACTTGGCTCATCAAAATTAATAAATCCTTGTCAGAATTTGGCATAGCAAAATTAATATTATACACAATATAATCTTTATCCACACTTGTCTTATCAATTACACATACACTGATATAAATCTTGGCCAGAATTGTCTTATCAAATTAGTATTATACAAATTAATATAAACTTAGCCAGACTTGAGCTTAGCTTATCAAAATTAATATTGCAATTAATATAATCCACTACACATTAAGTAAATTTGTGAACTTAACATCCACCTCCTGTTGTTTCACATATAATTATTAAGTAATTAACTAATTAATGACTTCACTAACTACCTCCGGTTCAAGAAGGACCAACGGGCAAATTAAATGTGGAAAATTGCATTTACTTGGATGTATAATTATATACATAACAGTAAATGAACAATGATAACTATTATTTATCAGTTAGACAAGCAGGAATTTGGGACACCTAGGTCGCAAAAAATGTCCCCCTTCCATACCTACCACTGTCATATCCACAAGTTGCTCTGGACCTATTAATTAAATGAAATATACATACACCAGGAATACTGGTAAATATATAAATTTGTGGACTGTATATTAAAAATAATAAATGTATGGAAAATTTTCTAGGTTGTTTACCTGTATGTACCTCAACATTATATACATACCAGTAATCTCATTGGGAGACAACCATATTGTTTACCGTAGTCACCCCGTGTAGACATGTGAGAAAACTTAACCACCCCTGGTCGCGGCAAGTGGTTCCTTCGACCTCACAATCTTATCCATATCTATCCGAGACCAGTATGGATTGGATAGCACCCACAAGTACGGTGCTACTAATTAATTGTGGACTGTATAGATTATATTAGTTTAGCTGAATGAAGGGGGAGGGTAGGATACACCTGGATACATCCATCAAGGAAAAACATTTGTACATAATCCCGCCACTTACCAGATGTTCTCTGGTGGTCACTTGATGTAGCTGGATCACTCATAACCTATCCAATTACAACATAACCTAACTGGCCAGCATCAGTCTGTTATAACTAGAAGGGTTACTTAACTGTGGGTGATTGATACTCCTTATTTCCTCCATTCACCATCTCATTTCGATGTCCTGCTACACCGACACGGTTCTCATTCCAGCAGGACGAGGTATCCGTCGGTTTGTCCTGGTTTAGAAGTCGTGATTCCATAAAACTTCATTATCCTCGGTACGAATCACACATTCACTCGGAGCAGGGCGATCTATTTCACATCCCGCATTCTCTTAACTCAATGTTATTATCACTGATTACATTACCATTCACAAGACGATTTAACCTCTCATAATTATTATAGACATTAGAGATCACTCCATTAAGATCTGAGACCAATGAGTGATGATTAAACCAAGGGTAATTTTCCCCAGGACACAGTCCATAGTGACGCGCCAGTCACCCGGTCCTACCCTTATTCACTCATTTTACCACTTTATTACGGTGGTCCCGTAAATCACGTTCCCTCACTCTCCACCAGGAACAGTTACGACACTTCCTATTATGAAATGAGGCCTATATTAATCCTTAGGCCGCCGTGAATGCCAATTTCGTGGTTCCATGCTTTCCCAGCCTCCTCACCACATTCAAAACACTCCCGCCTCCCATGGCCCGCGTCCACCTATCCCCCCTCACATCCACGCATGCGCAAAGGGAACTCTTGGTTCTACTCTATTGTCAAATACATTTTTGACTCATATCGACACATTAAACACCTATTAGGCGCTATAGCTTCGGAAAATCAAAAAATTTTCCACAAAATGGTTATATATATATATATATATATATATATATATATATATATATATATATATATATATATATATATATATATTTATATACACACAATTACATAACAGAAGGAAAATATATCTTAATATCACTCACCAATTTGACTGGAGATTAATGTGTATCATACTCAGAAAACCTCACTCTAACTAAATCTATGAAAATAATGCTGGCCAGAATTACACACAAATCTAGAGAGCTTATCTGAGGTTCCTGGAGCTGTCTTGTCCAGTCACCTGATATTTCAAGTTATGCAGGAATGCACATCCACCAATTTTGCCTCCTATTTGAGAGGTGTCAACACAATTTTAACCTCTAAAGCACGAAAAATTCTTCCCATTACACTAACGTTTGTACAAAATTCAAAACCAAGATGGCGAGTCTCGTCTGCACAGACGCAGGCTTTCCGTTTTCTATGATATAAATATTATTAAATACAGTATGGCCATCTATTTACATATAAATACTGAATTTCTGGAAAATATATACAGTATTTTCCACAATGAGTCTCAGGGGCTCAAGATTGTTCAACTGCTAAACAGCATACATAAAAGGAATTACCAATAGACCCCTGGCTGTCTTCAAGAAGGCGCTGGACAGGCACCTAAAGTCAATACCTGACCAGCCGGGCTGTGGTTCGTACGTCGGGTTGCGTACGGCTACCAGTAACAGCCTGGTTGATCAGGCCCTGATCCACCATGAGGCCTGGTCACAGACCGGGCCGCGGGGGCGTTGACCCCCGGAACCCTCTCCGGGAATACTCTAGGTATTAAAATTTAAATACAATCTACAGCCATAAATTACCTGTTACTGGTTTAAATTCAATAATTGTTTACATGTGGATTTTTTTTAATTTTCCCGAATGTGGAGTATATAAATGTAAACAGATGGTCTGGTCTGCCATCCCCGCCTCAAGGAGACAAATGGGAATGACAGTCTTATGAGCTAAAGGCTTGGGCTCAGGCACCTACCCTACCCTAGAAGGGTTAGGCATGGTATCGATTTTTTGTTACGTGTTCCTGCATCAGATTTAAAGTACTTACCTATTATGTAAACATGTGTGGATAAGGATTAGTTCTCTAGATTAAAATTTTTGTATCTATATTTGTAAGTAATACTAGTTAGGCACGTGCTAGAAGGCACAGCGAAAGTATAGTCTTGTGGAATGTATGTTACGTCTTGGTAAGTTTGTATGTGGCGTGTTAGGTGTTATAAGAAGTTTGGTGTTGTTAAGTTACTAAAATCATGATGAACCTTTTGGATAATACTTATTCATGTTCTAGTCTTGGGTTCTTTAAATTATTTACATAGCCTAGTATTGTACCGCTAATGTAGCACCACTTGCTTTAGTGATGAATATGGGGAATACATTTTTGCTAATTTTACTGTAAAAAACCTTAAGACGCCTATAACAATTGGTGCCATTTACCGGATACCTCACACAAACATCCCAAATTTCAGTGAGAAATTAAAGTCACTAATAACAAACAGACAAATGAATAAGCACCACCTTCTCTTAGCTGGAGACTTCAACATCAACCTTGGCTTACTAGATGATCAGCCTGTAACTGATTTCATCAACAATATGAACAACACACTTCTCATACCAACAATAACTAAACCAACCAGGCTCACTGAGACAAGTGCAACCATAATAGACCACATATGGACCAATATACTAGCCCCCCTTAAATCAGGGATAATCACAGATAGCACTACAGACCACTACCCTACCTTCCTCCTGACAAACATTAGTAAACCACCACTTGAATACAACAAAGTCTCATTTAGACTCCATGACGAGGCCTCAGTAAGGAAGTTCACAGCTGACCTAGAGACTGTTGATTGGCCTACAGAATTCTCCAAGGCCAATGGTATTGATGACTGGACAGACATCTTTCTTAACAAATTACTTAGACTATACAACAAACATTGTCCTATAAAAACAAAACAGATCACAAACAAACGGCTTGGTTGCCCATGGCTAACCAGCACCATTCTGAAATCCATTGACAAGAAACACCAATATGAAAAGCAATATAGACAGGGCTTAATACACAAAGATATTCTTAAACACTATTCATCAGCTCTCACCAAAGTAATAAAAAAAGCCAAACAACTATACTACTCCAGTAGATTCACAGACACTAGAGGAGATATAAAAAAGACCTGGAAAACACTCTCTCAGATTCTAGGGACCCACAAACTGAGAAAAACCAAGAATATTGTCCTAACTAAACCTAATGAAACACCACTACATCCCACTGACACAGCTAACAAGATAAACGACTTCTTCTCAAACATAGGATCTAATCTCGCCAGTAAAATCCCACATACCAATGCCCATGCCGGGGACTACCTAGATGGAAATTTCCCTAATTCCTTCTATCTTGCACCAACTGAGCCCACGGAAGTCATTGAGATCATAAAGTCACTTAAAAATAACTCAGGGAATCTGTCTCATGTCCCACCATTACTGTACAAGCGAGCGGCCCATGTCCTTTCGCATGCTATTTCATTACTTTTTAACAAGTCAATAGAGACTAGCACCTTCCCGAAACTACCCAAGAGGGCAAGGGTTACACCAATACATAAAGGTGGTGACCCTACAGATTTAAACAACTATAGGCCAATATCTAACTTACCATTGCTATCCAAAATCTTTGAGAAACTCGTGCACAGGAGACTGTATTCATTTATAACGGCTCAAAACATACTCAACCCCTGCCAGTTTGGATTCAGGAAAAATAAAAGCACTAATGATGCAATCATAAAAATGCTAGATCCGCTTTACACAGCACTGGAAAATAAGGAATATCCACTAGGAATTTTTATTGACCTAAGAAAAGCTTTTGACACAGTAAACCACGAAATCCTACTCCACAAACTTGACCACTACGGTATAAGAGGCCATGCGCTTGCTTATTTCAAATCTTACATTACTAATAGGTATCAGTACGTCACCATTAAAGACACAGCACCAGCAACACGGCCACTTGATACTGGAGTTCCGCAGGGAAGTGTCCTTGGTCCCCTGCTCTTCCTCATATACATCAATGACCTACCAAACGTATCCCAACACCTAAAACCCTTTCTCTTTGCTGATGACACGACTTATGTCATCTCTCACCCTAATCTTGCCACCCTTAACACCATTGTGAATGAGGAGCTGATTAAAATATCGACTTGGATGACAGCCAACAAACTTACGCTTAACACTGACAAAACTTACTATATTATGTTTGGTAGCAGAGCAGGAGATGCACAAATTAACATTAAGATTGACAACACTCTAATTACCAGAAATAATGGGGGAAAATTCTTAGGCTTATACCTTGACAATAACCTGAATTTCAGCACCCATATCCAGCATATAGCCAAAAAAGTATCCAAAACGGTTGGGATCCTCTCCAAGATACGATACTACGTGCCGCAAAATGCCCTTCTCACACTATACCACTCACTTATTTATCCATACCTCACCTATGCTATTTGTGCTTGGGGATCAACTGCAGCAACACACCTAAAGCCAATAACCCAACAAAAAGCTGCAGTAAGAATAATCACTAAATCCCATCCCTGGCAGCACACCCCCCACTCTTCAAAGATCTAAACTTACTCCCAGTTCAGTACATCCACACTTACTACTGTGCAATCTATATCTACAGGGCCTTAAACTCTAATATCAACCTTGACCTTAAATGCTTTCTTTATAGTTGTGACAGAACCCATAGGCATAACACCAGAAACAAACATCTCTACGACATTCCCCGTGTCCGACTAAACCTTTACAAAAATTCAATGTATGTCAAAGGCCCTAAAATCTGGAATACCCTACCTGAGAACTCTAGAACTGCAGACACATTCATCACCTTCAAAACTACCATTAGAAAACATCTTATCTCCCTGATACACCCCGTCAACTAACTTCACGAATACCACCTGGTGGTTCACACTTACACTCGCACACTCATTTGACCATAAACAGAAATATTAATCTCAGTCTTAATATAATGAATCCTGTGATACTCCAATACTGAAACTATATACTGTGCCAAAACAAAAGCATTCACACTGCTAAACTCACAAAATAGTATTTAGTCACTTAGCCATAATACCAACTTACCTCATAATTTGTAATATTTTACATTTAAGAATAAAACTAAGTATGCCCAAAATGCCTAGCCATGCTAAGCGTTCTAGTGGTACACTCTGTAATCTCAATTTTACTACATGCTAAACCAAACAATAACCAAATTTCTGTAAACTCAGCATTGTAATCCTTATAGAGAATAAACTTTGAATTTGAATTTGAATTTGAATGTGGTGTATTATCTTGCATTTTGAGCGTGAACTTCACGATATGCACTGGAGGAGATTAATAACTAGAACAGAGTATACTACTGACTCCGGCCATACAATAGAGCGGAAAAATAATGTAAGGGACCTGGGAGTAGTAATGTCTGAGGATCTCACTTTTAAGGATCACAACAGTGCCACGATCGCACGTGCAAAGAAAATGATAGGATGGATAATGAGAACTTTCAAAACGAGAGATGCCAAGCCCATGATGATCCTTTTCAAATCACTTGTTCTCTCTAGGCTGGAATACTGCTGTACATTAACATCTCCATTCAAAGCAGGTGAAATCGCAGATCTAGAGAGTGTACAGAGATCCTTTACTGCACGTATAAGTTCTGTCAAGCACCTTAACTACTGGGAACGCTTGGAAGCACTTGACTTGTACTCGTTGGAACGCAGGAGGGAGAGATATATCATAATCTACACTTGGAAAATCTTGGAAGGAATGGTCCCAAATCTGCACACAGAAATCACTCCCTACGAAAGTAAAAGACTGGGCAGGCGATGCAAAATGCCCCCAATAAAAAGTAGGGGCGCCATTGGTACACTAAGAGAAAACACCATAAGTGTCCGGGGCCCAAAACTGTTCAACAGCCTCCCATCAAGCATTAGGGGAATTGCCAATAAACCCCTGGCTGCCTTCAAGAGAAAGCTGGACAGATACCTAAAGTCAGTGCCGGATCAGCCGGGCTGTGGCTAGTACGTTGGACTGCGTGCGGCCAGTAGTAACAGCCTAGTTGATCAGGCCCTGATCCATCGGGAGGCCTGGTCATGGACCGGGCCGCGGGGGCGTTGATCCCCGGAATAACCTCCAGGTAACCTCCAGGTATGCAATGTTTTGAAAGTTTATAATTCATGGTTAACATTAATATTTGATATTATATGGTGGTGTATAGTCTTCTACTTATTACAGTGTATGTGTATAGGAATGTAATGTTTCATATCTGTTTTAGTCTGTAAATTTATGTTTTTGTCTTGTTGATGCACTACCAACTCTTAGGTAAATACTCATTAAGGTTTTGATGAGGTCAGTGTATGACCATTAATTAGGATTATTAATGTATGTTATTTAGAACGGTGACTGTACATACGGGGGGAGGGGTAGAAGTGTCAGCTGTGTCTGCACTGGCAATAATGATTATTGTAAAAGGAGGGTTTGTAGGTTATGTATATGGTTGTGGGTTATGTATATGGTTGTGGGTTATGTATATGGTTGTAGGTTATGTATATGGTTGTATGTTATGTATATGGTTGTGGGTTATGTATATGGTTGTAGGTTATGTATATGGTTGTATGTTATGTATATGGTTGTAGGTTATGTATATGGTTGTGGGTTATGTATATGGTTGTAGGTTATGTATATGGTTGTGGGTTATGTATATGGTTGTAGGTTATGTATATGGTTGTGGGTTATGTATATGGTTGTGGGTTATGTATATGGTTGTGGGTTATGTATATGGTTGTGGGTTATGTATATGGTTGTGGGTTATGTATATGATTGTGGGATATGTATATGGTTGTGGGTTATGTATATGGTTGTAGGTTATGTATATGGTTGTGGGTTATGTATATGGTTGTGGGTTATGTATATGGTTGTGGGTTATGTATATGGTTGTGGGTTATGTATATGGTTGTAATATAGCCATGATCTATGGTGTTCTTTAAATGTACCAGGATTGTGTACTAGAGGTTTTGTAATATATAGTATGGTTTTTAATTTTATACTCTTATAAATTATTGTATTTGTTCTGTTTTAAATAAAAAAAAATTATGTGGGTAAGTGAATTTTAAATGTGTAATATACAATTACTGTGTCATTTGAGGACCAAACCACTAATTAATAAGTCAGGTCATTAATCTCGCCATATCCTTAGATCCTGCATCAACTCCTACCCAGCAGCGATGTATGAACATAGTAAGTTTATTTCGTACTATAATTTATAGACCATTACATATAAATTTATAAGGGGATAGCGCGAACGCAGTCCCCTGCTAACAAAAATTTCGCACTCGAGTTAACCACATTTGGGTTAATCGCAGGGGTCAGCACCACCGGAGTGCAATGGTGAGCCTCGCCCTGGGAAAACCACCTTCATGATCATGGTATCTCCTGTGCCAGGTAAGTATGATGCTACCACCAAACATCTCACCCTCACCACGGAAACCTGAACACAAATATCATCCAAACTATCTCTATGTAACTTTTTTTTGTTGTTTTTAAAGCAAATAATTATTGATTAAAAAATTAAAAATAGTTTTAAATAAGAATTATATCTGTAATGTGAAATCACAATTAATAGTTTAATTTATTAGATTTAAGCATTAATGAAACTGGGAAACATTGCATAGACAAGCTACGTATTAAATTGTAGCTACAACCGTGAGTTAATTTTTAATTATACAATTCTTTTATGATTTACATTAAGCATATCATAAATTTACATATAAATAATAACTTACATTGATCAAATAATACTCCTGGAACACTATGAAGTTAGATTTAAAGGACCCCAATGGAAATAACGTAAGTCACTCTGTCTGACTTTTTTGTGTTATCCCAGGTTCTCTACACATATGCTGCTATGTATGATAATTCTATGTAACTGTATTTGTGTATACCTGAATAAACTTACTTATTTTATTAAACAACTATAAGTGAGAGACTAAGATAAACTTGCGTTGTAAGGGTAAACTATTTCATTTTTAATCTCAGAATTTTTTTTTTTTTATTTAAAGCAATGCAAATACCAATGTGGCATCGACATCATGCTTTACCCTTCTTTTTTTTATATTTTATTTAAAACCAATACAGTTTAACATCAAAATAAAGAAACAGTATGGATCTCAATCAAATTAACTGACAAACGGATTGCACCTATGTGCTCGCAAGATATTGCTGCCAAACATACAAGAACTTACGGCAAGAACGTAAGTGTCACAGGGTCATGAATTGACATATATACACATTCATTAATGCATAACCTTGCATATATATAACTTGTACATATAACATGACATCTGACAAAGGCTCAATACACTTGAACATAAAATATACAAAGAAGTTATGTCAGTTAAATCCCATCCTTCGCATTAATCAAAAAACCAAAAACTAACTGTTGTGATAGAAACACAGGCCTTATCTCTAGGCTTTATTGAACATATAATCTTCATAGTACTTCTGCAACAACAAAATATAATGACTAGTACATCTAATAACTGCTTCTACAGGGATGGTGATGTCTTGCATATGTCAAGAGAAAAGTTATAACTACAGGCCACATATCTAAACTCACCATGTAATCTGCATCACTAATATATATATAGATAGAGGAGGAGAGAATCACACACCATATATTGGCGCCCATGACACACACCAAACTGTTGTTGTTGTTAAGGGCCCCAAGAGGTGGTGCAGTATTATCCTGCTGCTGCTCCCCACAGGACCAGTATCACTGTGGAAATTATTTAATTTCCGAAGCTATAGTGCCTAATAAGTGTTTAATGTGTTGATTTGGGTCAAAATGTATTTGTATTTTGAATGGAACCAACTGGGTTCCCGCTGCGCCTGCGCAGATGTGCGGGGGGGTTAGGGGTCGAGCTGGGGCACGAGGTGGCGGCAGTGTTTTGAATGGGTGAGGAGGCTGTGAAAACCGGGGATGAGGAAACGGGCGTTCACGGCGGCCTAAGGATTAATATAGGCCTCAATTCATAATAGGAAGTGTCGTGACTGTCCCTAGTGAAGAGTGAGGGAACGTGATTTGCGGGACCACCGTAATAAAATGGTAAAATTAGTGAATAATGATAGGACCGGTGCTGACTGGTGCGACGCCATGGTGTGTGTCCAGGGGAAATACCCGTGAGTTAATCCTTACTCATCGGCCTCAGATCTTAATGGAGTGACCTCTAATGTGTATAATTATTATGAGACGTTAAATCGTCTTGTGAATGGTAATGTAATCAGTGATAATAACATTAAGTTAAGAGATTGCGGGATGTGAAATAGATCGCCCTGCTCCGAGTGAACGCGTGATTATCGTATCGAGGATAGTGAAGTTTTATGGTATCACGACTTCTAAACCGGGACAAACCAACGGATACCTCGTCCTGCTGGAATAAGAACTGTGTCGGTGTGGCGGGACGTCGAAATGAGATGGTGAATGGAGGAAATAAGGAGCATCAATCACCCCCAGTTAAGTAACCCTTCTAGTTATAACAGACTGATACTGGCCAGTTAGGTATGTTTTAATTGGATAGGTTAAGGGTGATCCAGCCACATCAAGTGACCACCAGGGAATATCTGGTAAGTTTAGTTTAGTTTAATATGTTTATTATGCACCCCATACCCATCCTGTGGGCGGTAGTCAAAAGATTACAGAGGTACATAATTGGTCCAGGTAAGTGGTGGGATTATGTACAAATGTTTTTCCTTGATGGATGTATCCATGTGTATCCTACCCCTACCCTTCATTCAGTTAAACTAATATAATTTATACAGTCCACAATTAATTAATAGCGCCGTGCTAGAGGGTGCTACCCAATTTATACTGGTCTCGGATAGATGTGGACAAGATTGTGAGGGTCGAGGGGCCACCTGTAGTGACCAGAGGTGGTTAAGTTTTCTCACATGTCTACACGGGGTGACTGCGGTAAACAATATGGTTGTCTCCCAATGAGATTACTTGTATGTATATAATGTTGAGGTACATACAGGTAAGCACCCTATAAAATTTTCCACATCTGCCCGCTGGTCCTTCCTGAACCGGATGCAATCAGTAAAAAATTAATTGAATTAATTACTTAATAATTAAGTGACTGATTGAAGGAAGTGGGTATAGGGTACACAAATTTAATCGGTCGTGTGGTGGAGGATAATTAGCCCAATTAATTACTAGCACATGGGTGGCTAGGATTTATACAACAGTAAAGTGCAAGAATTACTCTCACAAGGTGTCTACTTAAGTTGTATAATTGGTGATTATTAATTCCCTAACCATGGCTGGGTCTAGTTAGTTAAAGATTAGCCGGTATTCTCCCGGCCCGGGCCTTTTCCAAGTGGTGGCCCGGCCTTGGCTCCCTCTTTAGGGAGTGTCTGAGACCTAAGTCTCCCATGGGAGGAGGCACAAGTACCTCCTCATCTTTGGGACCAATTGTCCCCAGGCCTAGCCACAAGCTAGGCCTCTCTGGTCTGCCATCCCCGCCCCAAGGGGGCAAATGGGAATGACAGTCTTATGAGCTAAAGGCTCGGGCTCAGGCACCTACCCTACCCTAGAAGGGTTAGGCATGGTATCGATCTGGCTGGGTCTGAGGAAGTTTTTTTTTTTGTTTTATTTAAAACATTACAATACAAGGTGGAAATTATATTAAAAGGTACACAAAATGAGTTAAATCACCAATTCCCAATTCACCCTTACAAAAATGATTACAACAGACAAAAGTGTTCTGACACCCTAATACCACACACCATATACACCCAGTTATACCAGAGTTATATACCTGTGAAGGCTGAAACTTTTACCACAATTTCACCCCCCCTCCCTCCCGCAAAATATAACCATCACCAACCTGACAGCATCTTAACTTAACATTACAGGATACATAGGAATTACACTATCATGAGTGATACAGTAACATCTTAGACACAAAAATATTAATAACAATAAAATGGGATACTTGTCATTACTTAACACAATGACACCTCAACCTGGTGAAAGAAAACCCCAAAAGCTTAATTTTCTAAAAAGGTTCAGCTCTCCTCCTTAAACTCAGCCGTTCGCCTCTATCAACGACGTGCAGTGTAGAGGTGTATTTTGCTGCCCCGCTGGTACTCAACTCTCTGAGTTCCGCAAGTGCTGCAGATTTGTTGTAACTATTTGCATGAGTGGATTACGCTGACTTAGGACATTGTGCTACCATCAGTACCTACGTAGGCTTAAAATGAGTGAGGAATGTCTGGCCTGCTGGGTGACCTTGAAAATGGCACTATAAGACCCGCATGCCACTTACACCCATACTGCGTGTGTCTAGTGAGGTGAATGTCCCTTCCTCGACTTTCCTATTCACCGGTTTTTTTTTTAACTCGTCGCCATTATCTACATATGGGATAAGGGCGAGTTTAGCTGATCCAGGCCAAACAGCGCTCCAAGCCAGCCAGTGAAGGCCAAGGCTACATCTGTTCTGAATCCCAGAATGCCTTTGTGAGCGTTCTACAGTGTTCCGGCCGTACCATTAACAAGTAGTACAGGGTTGGTAACTCTCGAGACGACTGTGGGCCCAGTGAATGACCTTGAAAATTGCACTGCGACCTGCAGGCCACTACACCCATATTGCCTGTGTCTAGCGAGGTTAATATCCTTTCCTTGTCCCTTCTCCTTCCTCGATTTGGAACTCAGCCGTTCGCCTCTATTTGCTTGTGGTCTAGAGGCGGTTTTAGCCAGACCACATGGGTGCTTGAGTGCCCGTGTCCTCTGTGCCGCACTCCGCTCATCTTGCGAGTGTCTCCTGTGTGCCTGCCTGCCTGCTGCAAGCAGGTGTCCGGATGGTTGGCGCGGGCTTGGCGAGCACAGTCAAGCAAGCTTGAGGGTGGCACTAGAAGCTAGCCAGAACGGGCTAAGGCAGCCTGCAGTTATCTGTCCTAGGGCCCAGCATGTCTGTATACGTTCTGCAGTGCTGCTGGCATACCAGTGTTTCCTATAGTGGCTTGAGAACAATTTGACGAGCATTGCAGTGCTGACTTTTTGAGTGGGACATGCCAGAGGTTCACTTATAAACATAGTAAGCTTGTGGTGATTGGCTTGTACACAGTGAACATTCATCTGTCATACGTGTGCTAGAAGTGTTAAGTGCTGCTTTCCCCAACAGTTAATTGTCATTTGTGAGCCTGTATTAAGACTTTAAAAGGCTCAGAGTGTACTTCAGTGTAGTGACTCCTTGCATTTGATAAATCAGTGTAATACATGCTCTGCTCAGTGTAACTGAACTATTAAATACGGTTACATAGTTAAGTTGCTTGTCCTAGTGTCATTGCTGTGTTTTCTAATACATTTTCTCGTTCAGACTGAAACTTTACTGCTAAATTCCCAGTGCATTAGCTGCCTGACTGCGGTGGAGTGAGGTTGTGCACAGCACCCCTCTGCTGTTTGTCAGGAGAGCTCTCATAGCAACAATATGGCGCTGAGTATCCGACGTAGGATAAACACTGTCGGCGTTGAGCTGCTTCGTGGGGCGATTTCCCCCTCTACGGCGCAGGTGTTACTTCCGGCAATCATCCGGGAAACGTACGGAGTGCAGGATGATGAGGTTTATGGTGTGGCCCTGAATGGGGCCTATCGTCTATTCGTCAAGTTAAATTCGACGGCTGTGTACGAGTCGTTGGTGACGAAATTTGAGCATGTTAGTATTGATGTAACTCCAGCTGTCAAAGTGCGACTCATAGACGTCTCTCGCCACTATACGTGGGTGAAGTTGCGGAATGTCCCCTTCGAGGCTGACGAGGAGGACTTACGGAAGGTGTTTGCTGCTTATGGCACCGTGCATCTGGCAACCCAAGGCAAGTGGGCGGCAGGTGCGTACATGGGACGTCCGGAGGGTACATTCTCCCTCAAAATGACACTGAGGCACCCGATTCCGTCATACGTCGTGATGCCGGAGTTTAGGACCCAGATTCTAGTGGCGTATGCTGGGCAGCGACGGACATGCAGGTTGTGTGGGGAGTATGACCATATGGCAGCGACGTGTGGGAGGCAGTGGAGGGCGCCGGCGCAAACAGGTGGAGCACCAGTTACAGGTGTGGATGTCGTGGAGGAGAATTCCAAAGCAAATCGAGGAGATGGCCGTCTATGGAGTGACATTGTGGAAGAGTCTCTTGTGGTGCATGATGGGCGTGGCACGAGTTGTGTGGAGTCAAAAATGGCCACTTTGCCGGTGACGGGGGAGGACGTGCTAATTCAGCAAGAGGTGCAAGAGCTGGAGGAGGAGCTCGACGAGGTATTGAAAAATTTACCTTCTTCGGGCGAGGATAATGGCTTGGTCCGAGAAATGGTGCCTGAGTTGAAAGGAGAGTGTGGCGGGACAGGCACGAGAAGGACGGAGGACAACTGCAGGCACAGAGAGGAGTCACCGAGCTCTGTGCGACAGGTCACAGTGGAGGTTGATATTCACTGTGAGGAATCTTCGGAAGACAGTATGGCGGTAGAGAGTGTCACGAGGAAGAGG